>NW_007729893.1:241333-246638 GCF_000696425.1 Galeopterus variegatus
AAAAGGCATTCCAAGCAACAATCTTAAGGAAACACTGAGATATGCGATGACTCAAACAACATAATGAAATGAGAAAAAAAAAAAATCCAGGATATAAAGGAGTAAATTTACAAAGAGATTAATACCTTAAAAAAGAATGTAGCATTCTTATCTTTCAGAGACACATACTAAAATATACATAGATGAATGCTATAATACTGGGACTTAGTCAATCAGGGGGAAGGCAGAAAGTGGGTGAGGAGTAAAAATAAGATAAGATTGACCATGAGTTGTTGATTGCTGTAGCCAGATTTATTTTATATTTATTAAATATTTCATATCAAAAAGTTTTTAAAAAACCACCAATTTTTAATAATATTTTCATAATATATTTTTCCATCCCTTTTCTTTCTTTGTCTTTTCTTTTTTATGCATCCTTTTACTTTCAGCTCCTCTCCATATCTCTATGTGTTTGATGTGTCTTCCTTCTAACCAGCATACAGTTGAATTTACTT
Source organism: Galeopterus variegatus (assembly GCF_000696425.1). Classification (NCBI taxonomy): domain Eukaryota; kingdom Metazoa; phylum Chordata; class Mammalia; order Dermoptera; family Cynocephalidae; genus Galeopterus; species Galeopterus variegatus. Next base: position 241,828 of record NW_007729893.1, read on the forward strand.
TCTCCAATTTGTTAATATTTGTCTTTAATTTGTCAAAGGACAAAATCACAGCAAATTTAGTAAAAGATCTCAGTTGGCTTTATTGTGATTCTAGAATCAGGAATTCTTCATTCCATAAAATAGAATAAGTGTCCCAATGAGCTGAGCAAAAGGTGTTGTCCTTACAGACATAGAAGGGCTGGAAAAAAGCAGAAGCAAAGAATAAAAATCTTAGTTACATTTCAAAGTTACTTTTTCTTCTAACTTGGGGACATGGAGAGGAACAATGGAAAAATAATTGACTATTTAACATCAGGTTACTTCAGGCTATCTTTTCTGTAAGGATTAAAGTAGAGGGAACTTCATTATCATACCTATTGAAGATTTAAACTGGCCCCTTTGGGAAATTGGTTGTTATCTCTCTCCTCTGATTTCTGGGAAGGTCAGACAACAACTTAGTTTGGGTTTAGTGATGTGTCACTTTAGCAGGGGTGACTCCATTTTGATTTTTAATCTGGTCTTTTGGGACCTAGTGCAGGAATTTAGTCCAAAACAATGGCCTCCTATAATTTTTATTTAACAATCTGAAGATTATAATCCATGTATTTTTTTTTCATTTAACATAAATACATTTTGAAGCAAATCTAAAATCTTATTTTGTTCTATGTATTTGTTGCACCAATTCTATGTTTCTTTATATTTTTTAATTACTTTTTAAAAAATCATTTCATTTTTTACTCTCTCAATGGTGTTAGAGTTATAAATTCTGATTTTGTTCTACCAGCATTTATCAAGAAAGCAGACAATCATTCCTAACTTATCAAAACTTAAAGTTGAATAAAACTTTCTTCTTCTTCTCTTAAATTAAAAGTACTTTAAAACATTTTATTTCCAATTACCCCACTCTTTAATATTTTATTGTTTGTCATTTTAATTCAATCGTTATTTTTAAAAATACTACATACAATTATTAGTCTTAATTGACACACTTTTAAAAATTTACCAACATTTTAATTTTTTTCTATTTTTTTTTTTTATTTCGGACTTCCCATTAAAAATTACTTTTTTCCTCTTCCTTTAGCATTTCCTTTAGTGAATATCTATTTGTGATGAGTTTTATTTATTTTTCCTTTGAAACATGTTTACTTTTCTCTCATTTTTGTAAAAAAAATAATTTAGAGTATGGAATTGTGAGCTGGTTTTTATTTTCTTTCAGCTCATTGAAGATATCGTTCCACCATCTTTACCTTTTTAGGTTGTTATTAAAAATAATGCTTTTGGTCTAGTTGCCATTTTTTCAAAGTATTTTTTCCTTTTAAGATTTTTTTTTGCTTCTTTTTCCTTCTTCATCTTTGGGATTCTCTGGAACTGTACAATTTGTAGCTCTTTTTTCATCAGTAATTGAAAATTTTCTGCCATTATTTTTTTTAAATAAAGTCTTTACATCTTTCTTTCTCCCCACCAACCCAAAACTCCAATCTAACATGTGTACATTCCCTTTACGCACTTTAAATTTCTTATACATTCTTCTGTTTTTTCTCTGTGCTGCTTTCTGAATTTTTCTTTGTTTACCTTCATCTGGATATATTCATTGTTTCTTGGCATTTAAATTTGATTGTTTTATTTTCTATTTCTAGAGGGGTTTTTTTTTTGGTCCTTTTAGTCCTCTAATATGCCACACTCTATAATTACCTGTTCCTTACAGTTATTTTCAAGCTCATCATTTATTTCTTCAAATAAAACACAATACATATTGACTAATTATAGTATCTGAGGTATATTTGATTCTACTTACTTATATGTGAGTCTACTGTTTTTTATTTGTTGCTTCTCACTTGTTTTGCTTCACTTTTTCACTTTTTTCCTTTTCTTTTCCGTTTTTATTTTCCTTGACTCTTACTAGATATAGCCTTTAAGAAACTGTATAGGTATTTCTTTAAAAAGCTTGGAATTATGTGCTCTCCTTTAGAGATACTTGAGGTTAGTTCTGCCCTGTCTGTGTGGGCACTCCTACTCAACCAAGTTCTTAAGTGAAAATGTCTAAATTTGCCTATGCTGTTCATACCGGGGACGCAAGAACACATGAGAACAAGCCAAGGCATTCTCTGCAGTACCTTGAGTTTGGAGAGGGCTGGTGGAAGGTCTATAATTTAGTTCTATTTCATTCTTACATTTACTTTGAGGTTGCATTTATATGGGCTCTCTGGTTAATGTGGAAAATATCATATAGGATTCTTCTTCAGTGGGCCCTGGACCATTATACATGTGACACTAATTTATTAAAGCTATGAAACAAAAACTGAAGTGATAATATCAGCCAAAAACTTCAGAATAAAAATGGGCTCTGTGTCTTTTCTTTTTTTTTTTTTTTTTTGTGAACAGTAAGGGGATCGCAACCCTCGGCATGGTGTTGCCCGCACTGCGCTTAGCCAGTGAGCGCACTGGTCATCTCTATATAGGATCTGAACCTGTGGCGGGGGCGCCGCTGCACTCCCAAGCGCCACACTCTCCCGAGTATGCCACGGGGCCAGCCCGGGCTCTGTGTTTTTATAGTCTGTTTACTTCTTTGGGTTCATGAAGAGTGGCCAAGTCAAGTGGTCTAGAATGCCTTTGATTAGACATCCACACTAAGTTGGCATGTGAGCCATAAATCGTCTTTGTTAATATTGGTTGGAGTTTCCTGCATGCCTGGTGCATCAGCTCGGGTGGACATGAGCTATCTCAGATTTAATTTGCATAGTTTCGTATCTTCTAGCAGGCTAGTCAAGACTTTTTCAAATGTTCAAATGTCAATGACAATAATCTAAGAATGAGGAAGAATGAGGAAGTGTACAAGGTTTCTTGAAGCACCATAACTTCTGTTTCATTCTATTAACAATGTAAATCCAAAAAACAGCTCAGATTGATGGAAAAGTGCAAATGTGTGTGCAAAGGTTGGAATACAAGGAGGCCTGAAGGACTGAGGTCATTTTGAAAGATTACGCATTACACACATACACACTTAAGCATTTTTCACTGTTTTCAGTGGGATAGTTGGTTTGAATAACTGTAGTCAATACTTTGTCTTTTCATCTATGCATATTTTTTACTTTCTTTCTGCTTTCTCTTTTTTTCTTTCTTCCTTTTTACCTATGTGATTTTAAATTGGTTTTAAAAGTTTATATTCTCAAATATTTCTACCACGCTCAAATCATCAATTTATCCCTATTCTTCTCTCCGTATTCTTTCTTCATTGGCCTGTTAATTTGCGTTTTATGTTTTTCTGGTGAAAGATTATATATTAACAGTTTATTCTCTTCTTGTGTCCGATAAAAAACATAAATGTGTCTGGTCCTGTCTCCTCAAAAATTTGGAAATGTCTTCAAGGAAAAGAGCCATTCGTTCCTTTACTATAACCCACTCTAATCAGAAAATTCTCTGAATACCAATGACTAACTAGCAGTTGACCTAGTTATGTGGAGACTAATAAATACTTTGAGACTTAGAAGGATATCAGTTAAACTACCGAGGTTAGTTCAAATAAAACACTCCTGGTAACATGATGTTATATTAATTAGTTTGGGAATAAAGCCATTTCTGTCTATGCCAAAACATATTTTCCCCAAGAAAAAATGAAGTGGCAAGTTCAAGGTATTATTGGTTGGTTTGAAACAGAGCAGCAAAAGTTTTACATTATGAGTCATCTTTCTGAAGAAGTCAGGACAGACCCGAGCTTGGTTATGTTTTATGTTTGGATGTTCTACTTAAAAAAAATCAACATGCACCAAGCAAGGTAAGTTTTATCCATAGAACCTGCTAGTCAAGATGACATTAAAGTACTTTTTAGAAATAACTTGGCATCCAATAAGAGTAAATCACAATACTGTTGTAAAACCAATCATGTATCTGAAAGTGAAAATAAAGTAAGTTATTAAAGAAACATAATGTATATTGACAAAATTGAATTTTTGAAAGAACAGTTGAAATTGAAAAAATATCAGAGAGGTTGCATAGTATAATAATCACATAACACATTAATTGAGTGATTTCTAAATTCAAGGCACTGTGTTAATACTACTTCACACATATCAGGCCATTTACATTTCAGAAAAACACTTGAAATATTATTATTATCACCTTGATTTTGAGACTTAAGCATATTTTATACTGTTCCCCAAAGCATATGGCTGGTAGGTGGGAGGCAGGATTAAATTTAAACATTATGACTCCAGGACCACTATGGACTGAAATTACAAACATGTGGGATTGAAGTCTACTAAACACATATTAGCTTTATCAACTTGAGTATGCTATTTAACCTTAATAATTATAAATTTTCACACTTGTCTGATGGTGGAAATAATGAATGTATAAAGATTTTACAATGTATCTGTCGGGCCTTAAAAACTAAAGCCACCTTAAGTGACATTACAAGCAGCACCATTATGGGCCCGCCAGGGCTTATTCACGTGGCAGCCTAAGACTGTGCCAGGAGGAAGTAGGGTGGGAGTGTCTGCGGGAACCTTGCCTTAGCCCTTATTGGCCAAATATGTGCTTCCACGCTCGTGAACACTGTGTGATTGCAATAGCTAGGCATTGAGATAGGATGCATGCTCTTGTAACCTTTACGCTGATTGGAGGATGTAAAAACCTCCCTTCCCTATTTGCCTTTAAAAGCAAGTGCTTGTGTGATAATAAACGGAACTGCTCGACAGAACCCCTGCTGGCGTGGTCCACGCCATGGCAGTATCCTAAAGGAGTCAGCTTTGGCTGCCCTCTCCAAGTTGGCAAGGCCGCTGGAGGGAGAGCTGCTGGCAAGGCCACAGCTACGAGCACTTGCTGCAACCAGAAGG
>NW_007729893.1:247360-249235 GCF_000696425.1 Galeopterus variegatus
AAATTATATGATTGGGACAAATTAAGTATACGGGAACAAAACTGTAGAAACCCCTTTACTTGGTGATATCCAGTTTTTTGTTGTTTTTTTTTAAAAGATGACCGGTAAGGGGATCTTAACCCTTGACTTGGTGTTGTCAGCACCACGCTCAGCCAGTGAGCGAACCGGCCATCCCTATATGGGATCCGAACCCGGGGCCTTGGTGTTATCAGCACCGCACTCTACCGAGTGAGCCACAGGCCAGCCCGATATCCAGTTTTAAATAAATCATTAAGAATAAGGTGTTGGGGGCCGGCCTGGTGGCGCACTGGAGAGTGCGCCGCTTGGGAGCATGGCGGCGCTCCCGCCAGGGGTTCGGATCCCATGTGGAGACTGGTTCCCACTCACTGGCTGAGCGCAGTGCGGGCGCAACACCGAGTGTTGCGATCCCATTGCCGGTCAGTAAAAAAAAAAAAAAGACAAAAAAAAGGAAAAAAAAAAAGAATCAGCTATTGGGATAAAAATATATGCTGTAAAATTATTAATTTGATCTTAGAAATATAAGAGTGTAACTGGTTTTGTGAAAGATGGTGCTGTGCGCAAGGGCACTTTAACATTTAGATCAAGATGACAGGGCCATAGCAAATGCATAAACTTAAAATGTGCATGATAATCAAATATCTGCTGTTCTTTCACATTTGGCTCCCACCCTGTTAACAGAGTGGATCTTGGGCCGGCCCGTGGCTCACTCGGGAGAGGGCGGTGCTGATAACACCAAGATTGGAAAATGCTCTGTAAGGCTGTCCTCTCTCCAAATTTGTTTATCAAATTCTGCGCCTTCTTTAAAGAAGAGTGCCATGTGCAGGCAGGGATAAATCAAGCAGTAGCATTGCCCAATAAAACCAACCCCGGTCTCACCTTCCCGCAGGTCCTTGCCAAAGGTTCCTGCGTAGGTACCAACAAACCCTTTCGCAGCACTGTGGCAAATCTCACCACCCCCAAAACCTGAAATAAGTGGACCCGAAACAAGTGGGCCACAGGGGCAGCTGCAGTGGCCATCAGCTCCCTCTTGGGAGTTATTGGAGTGGGTACCAGGACCACCGGAATAGCCTTGGCACATCAACAGGTAGCTTCCCTTAGGGAGGCAGTGGATATAGATCTTGGCCGCTTGGAGGTATCTGTATCACATTTAAAAAATTTCTATGCTGACCACTCTGGAGTGGTCAAGGATTCCCTAGATAAGCTTAGAGAAGGATTAGAAAAGCAAAAAAAAGAATGCGAAGCCAATAGTAATTGGTTCCAAAGCTGGCTTTCAAGTTCCCCATGGGTCACCACCCTGCTGTCTTCCCTGGTGGGCCACCTAGCCATTTTCCTTGTCTTAATCATCTTGGGGCCTTACGCCATTTGCCAGGTTGTGTCCCTTATAAGGTGTAACACCACTCCTCTCATAATGCTCACCCAGGTGGTAGAGGAGGTGGCCCATAATGAAAGCCCTGACAGCCCTTGGGTTAATATGGCCCTTTAAAATATCAACACCAATCTGTAAGGCTCTGCCCCGCCACCACTTGGCCGGATAGTCAATGACAGGTAAGATTTCCAGAGGGAAACAACCTAAGACAGGCACAGCCACCAGAGGGAATGGAGGCGAGGCTGGGAAGGTTAGCTGCCTCCAGCTGCCTTATTAAAACAAAAAGGGGGATATGTCCAGCCTTAAAAACTAACAAAATCTTAAGTGACATTACAAGTGGTGCCATTATGGGCCCACAAAGGCATATTCACGTGGCAGCCTAAGACGGTGCCGGGAGGAAGTAGGGTGGGAGTGTTTGCGGGAACCTTGCCTTAGCCCTTATTGGCCAAATACGCGCTTCTGCACTCATGAACACTGTGTGATTGCAA
>NW_007729893.1:250224-260672 GCF_000696425.1 Galeopterus variegatus
GTAACCTTTAAGCTGATTGGAGGATGTAAAAACCTCCCTTCCCTATTTGCTTTTAAAAGCAAGTGCTTGTGTGATAATAAACGGAACTGCTCGACAGAACCCCCGCCATGTCTGAGTGTCCTTTAACAGGCTGGTTGGGGCCGGTGGCTGTGCTCACCTCTTTTCATGGCTCTCTTCCCCTGTCTCCTTCCAATGGGGACTGGAGGGAAAGAGGAATCCAGGCAATTTGCTCGCCCAGCTAGAGAAAGACTGATAACGAGGCATTTTTTCTAGGGCTGTTCGGGTCGGCCGGCAGCAGCCCCAACATGTATCAAACAGTTTTAATGTATTATCTCATTTAGTATTAATGTTCCCATTTTATGGATGATCAAAAAGCAGCAAGATCACCCACCTAGGAAGTCATGGAGTGAGCAGTCAAACCAAAACCATCTGGCTCTGGAAGACAAGTCAGGGTACTACCATCCTGCTGCCACTGTGAAAATGTGTAAGGATGAAATAAAGCATTTTAAATTTTATATAGTATATAGAATGCAGTATCACTATATTATCATCTATATCATCATCATCTTCATCACTGTCATCAATTTTAACAAGCAATTGCCTCTCTGGAAGCCTTTGGTTTTTCCTGAGACCAATTCTATGTATTAATAAATACAGTCATCATATCACAAATAGTGCTCCATCTAATTAAAATAACAAATCTATTTTTTTTTAAGTTCGAAGGGAAACCGTTTTGTTCTACCCTATATTTTCATCTTCTCTGGCAATTCAACTTACTAAAGAGGACTCTCTAAATTCCTAAGCTGATTTCATCCTTTAGTCATATAATGAAGCTGGAAATTATTTGGTGCTGTTCTAACACACCACACATAAAAACTAAATCAAAAGCCCTTGTCTTAAAAATTCACAGTCCTTCCAGTTATAAGTCTCTCTTCAAGCATACTAGCCATATAATTAATCTTATACCAAATAAATGCTATACATACTTTTTGGCTCAAAATATTTCTTGAGAATATTAACGAAGACAATGACAGAACTTAAAGACAGGTGGTAGAATAGCTCAGGTTAGGACAGGTGGAGGGGAAAACCTGAAATGGAAAGAAAATGTCCACAGCTGAAAGTCCTGCCTTGGAAAGCCTCTCTGCGGTCAGGTAACTTGAGTAGAATTGACCGTAGGAGTCACAAAATCAGTTGGAATTGCAGTGCAGTCAAGCCTGTGACATGGAAGAGGATGATGTTAATACATCCAAAAATAGTGTGTTACAACAGTTAAAGAATAATTTTTTCCCTACTGTTGAAATAGTACAGTATTGACAATTGAGGGGAGGGGCACAGCTGTGCACAGTCAGTAATTGCCTCTGAAATGGAAAGTGAATGTTTCAGCAAGATAAAGTACTTGCATTTAAATAAGAAAAAAAATCAAGTCAGCACTATCTTTGGATTAGGCTTTCGGAATATCTCTTATTTTCTTTACTTTTCTTGTGTAAAGTAAATTTTTTTACCTATCTATGGAGATAAACAAAAAAAAAAAAACAAACTCAGTGATGTGATCCTGTATCATTCATATGTTTTGGAATAGTGGGCATGAAGAATGAAGTATAGTTGTAGAAAGAAAATTAGGCAGTAATATACCAGGACCTAACAGACAAAGGGATATTCTAGTATGATTGTCATGCTTCAAGAAAATAGGCAGTTATCATAATCAATATACTACTTTATTTGGGTGATATTTACTCTATTAAAAATCTCATGTGACATTTACTGTTTGTATGTATATAAAAAGTTCTTTCCAAATGTGAAAATTCTGATTTCAATAGCATACTTGATAAAGGGAATAAATTTACTTTAAGCAACTAAAACTATAGGTGAAAGCAAGTGAAGAAGACCGACAGCATTATAATTGATATATATATATATGTGTATATGTGTTTGTAACTTATACATATATACATATATATGTAACATAGCTATGAAAGGCATTAAGTCAATCAAGCAGAATGATGAATCATCAAATGTTGATAGTCAATATGTGATATATCAGGTTGACTATAAATTTGAGAATTTACAGCATTCAGAATAATATTTAATTATCTCATTTAGGTAAAATAGTTTCATGCCTAAGACAGTATCTACTATATACCAATGTAAATTTAAAGTCTTTACATCTTAATGCCATAACATAGGATATTTAAAAATATGAAAATGAAAATGATTAGGTTATGTCAAAAAGTATATTATATTGGTACTCCATTTTTTAAAGGTAAGGAGGAGAAAGATATAAAAATAATTACTTGGTTAATTATTTAAAATCTGCTGTTGAACACAAATTTCAGATCCCATAGAACTATGGGAAAATATTGCTATTCATGTTTTTGCCTTTTTTAAAACCAAATATTTCAGGGCCTAGCTGGTTAGCTCACTTGGTTACAGCATGGTGCTGATAACACCTAGGTCACAGATTCAGATCCTCACATAGGCCATCTGTCAAAAAACTAAAAACAAAAACAAATATTTCAAAGTATTGCTATGAAACAAGAAAGGGTACTGTAAGTAAAAAGGAATATTAATAAATCTGTAGAAGTTAACCTTCAATTCACCAAGATGTGAATTAGCATGAGATATTGGTTTTCTCTCCCGCTATGAAACAAGAAAGGGTACTGTAAGTAAAAAGGAATATTAATAAATTTGTAGAAGTTAACCTTCAATTCACCAAGATGTGAATTAGCATGAGATATTGGTTTTCTCTCCTGGGATTATCCATACCAGAGGTATAAAAGGAAATAAAGAACCCAGGGTAGGATAATATTTGCACTTCAGTGTATTTTTAAAACTAGAGGATAACCTTTCAGGGTTACATGATTCTGATTCCATAGAGACTGTTTAGAACTCCTTAAATTGCAGATAACCGGTAACAATGCAAAATAATTCTTGACTATAGACAGGCAAGGGCTGTCCTATCTAACAGGGATCTAGCTGGCTTCCTTCCCCTGTGGAATAGCTTTGCTCTGTATGCATGTTCATGTACTAAACATTCCTGAACTCTCATCAACCTCCTAGGAGTTCACAAGAGTCATTCCTCTCCCCAAAGCCAGTGTTGTTGTTCTTGCTCATGTCCTTGTTATTTTATGACTTCATATGTTTATAAAAGATAAAATCACTACTTTTATACAGATATTTAACAAGAAATCCCTTTTAAAGATTTTATTTTACTGAATAATCAGTGAGGGAACCAGGCAGATGTTTCAACTGGTTCAAAAGAGGCAAGGTGGGAATTGCTGAGGCTGCACCCAGGAACAGAGAGACTGATGGCAAAATAGCTCTGGGGAGGAAATTGAAAACTTCTTTTTAAATATCTTTTCTTGTTCCTTTCCACTTTTGCATTATTTTTGGCCAATCATGGCTGTGCTGTCACTGAAGAAACCTCAGTCCAATGCCGAGGTCTCATGTGAAACTTGACTGAATCTGCTTCCTGCTCATGTGTTGTTGACAGTGTTGACTAGCCTCTAAAAAAAAATGAATTAAAGTTTTCATAGAAAATTCAAATTTAATTATGTTTACTAAGAAGTCATATCTTTATTTATTTATTTTGGCAGCTGGCTGGTTTGGGGATCTAAGCCATTGAACTTGGTGTTTTCAACACCATGATCTAACCAACTGAGCTAACCGGCCAACCACTAAAAGGTTATATCTTGACATCAAAACAAAAACATCTAATGGAAGGTATGCCATATAATACTCAATTCATCTCCAAAATATTTTTTTGTCTTAGTTCATTTGTGCTGCTATAACAAAATATTGTGGACTGGGTAATATATAAAGAACAGAAATTTATTTCTTATAGTTCTAGAGGCTGGGAAGTCCAAGACCAAGGCACTGGCTTGTGAGGGGCCCATCTTTCTGCTTCCAAGGTAGTGCCTTGTTGCTGCATCCTCTGGAGGAGAGGAATGCTGTGTCCTCAGCTGTGTGGAAGGAGTAGAAGGGCAAGAAGGGATGAACTCCCTTTGTCAAGCCCTTTTATGAAGTCACCTAACCCCATTCACAATGGCAGAGCCCTCATGACTCAATCACCTCCTAAGGCTACATCTCTTAATATTGTTGCACTGGAAATTAAGTTTCAACATGAATTTTGGAGGGGAAAAAAAACATTCAAATCATAGCAGACTTTTTACTAGAATTAAAATGAGCCCATCTGGAAAAAATTATCACATGTACTATGGCTGATGAAATAGCAAAAGACGAGCAATTAAATGTAGTGATAGCAGGTTTTACATTTTGGAATACTGTAAAACAAAAGCATTTTCATCTCATTTTAAAACTCACACTAGCAAAATTATATGATACTGGACTTGCAGTTTCTGGCTCCACATGTGAGGAGCTTAGAAGTTGTCACTTCACACTAACAATAAGCAAAAAGCTGAACAGACTGAAAAATCAACGCATCTTTTGGATTTGTAAGAGAGGGGATTTGAACATGGGGAAAACTGCCACCCTCAAGTCTGGAGAGAAAGACAGGAAAATACAGGGAGCCATAACTTACCAGAGCACAGACTCAAACAGAAACTGCTGTGTGAACCACTGTCGGGGTAAGAAAACCAGAACTGTAATTGATGAATTGCTAGAGGCTTGTTCGAGAGAGCAGGACCAAAGCCATGTTGGAAACTTAAACTGCATGGGCTTTAAATAAAAAGGACAGTATTTTTTCCTAGCATGCATTTCTCTGAGTTCCCTCCTTTCACATAGTTATTTTATATTTTAAACTTTGGTTACGAGGCAGTATGACATTATTTACATAAGTGTAGAGCTGCTTTTTAGCTATGCTGATTCTACCCTGAAACAAATCAGACTCTTGTAAGACTCTAAGATAAAGTCAAGGATGAGAACAAAAACCAGGTGGAGCCTTGGCAAGACCTTGCATATGAGGCAGTATGACATTATTTACATAAGTGTAGAGCTGCTTTTTAGCTATGCTGATTCTACCCTGAAACAAATCAGACTCTTGTAAGACCTAAGATAAAGTCAAGGATGAGAACAAAAACCAGGTGGAGCCTTGGCAAGACCTTGCATATGGCTCCTTGCATGGAGCCCCCATAACTCATGTCCCCCTCCCTCTTGCTATTCTCTTCCCACTTCTTACCACACAAAACCCCTTGGTCAAACTGAGTCCTTGGAGATGCTTTTAGTCTGGCCATCTCCAGATTTACCAGTGAGATGGTTTAGTCTTACATCTCTCCTTAGGTCCCCTGTATTCCTGAATAAAGCTGACTTCCTATTCCACCAACATTTGCCTTTCCAGTCATTTGTTTTTGCTTGGGACATGCAGCCAAACTTGGGTTTGGTAACAGGCTCACTATAACAACTGAGAGTTTGAAACTCCAGGGGGATCCAGTGTTAAATGAAAATTATAGGAGGCCATTGTTTTGAACTAAGTTCCTGCACTAGGTCCCAAAAGACCAGATTAAAAATCAAAATAGAGTCATCCCTGCTAAAGTGACACATCACTAAAACCAAACTAAGTTGTTGTCTGACCTTCCCAGAAATCAGGAGAGAGAGATAACAACCAATTTCCCAAGCAGGGCAGTTTAAATTTTCTACAGGTATGATAATGAAGTTCTCTAAGCTTTAACACTTACACAAAAGAGATAGCCTGAAGTAACCTAGTGTTAAATAGTCATTTATTTTTCTATTGTTCTTTCTTCCTGTCCCCACCTTGTAAAGAAACTAACTTTGAAATTACCAATCCACTTTTTGTTCTTTGTTTCTGCTTTCTTTGGCCTTTTCTTTCTGTAAAACCAACCTCTTTTACTCAGCTCCTTGGAACACTTATTCTTATTTTGGGAAACAATGTGTTGACTGATCTAGAATCACAATAAAGCCAATTGGAATCTGTAACTAAATTTGTTGTAATTTTTTTCTTTGATACCACTCATAGGAGAGCCCCCACAATTTTGTGAGATCTACTTCCAGAAACTTCACCAAGTTCTTACAGTAAATATGAGAGAAAAATATCTTCATGCCCTGGCCATGGAAGGGGAAAAATGAACCATTTTGAAAAATGCCAGAGTAGTTTGCTCTTCTTAAGACCTACCTTCAGGAGGAACTAGTTGCTGGGGTCTTATCAGATTCTAACTGATGTGGAGGGAAGGAAATACCCACTCCAGTACATGTAGGAGAAGGGAAATACCCAAATTCATATTACCCTAGCCATCCTTTCTGTAAGAAAATAATCTCAGTGATTCATTTTCAGAAATAATTTAGGCCCAGCCCAAAAGTTGTCTGACTGGTCCAGCCCATTCTTGGGGTGTTGCTGAATAGATAAAGTTCTTCTTGAGATGGTAATGAGTTACCAGCCCTTAATTGTTTACTTCAAATGGATATAGTTCTCCTTGAGATGGTAATGAGTTAATTGCCCTTTATTGCTCTCTCCATTTGCTAATGTTTCTCCTTTCACAGGGTTTCAGTGGGCCTTTTTCATGGGCTTGTCCTCAGCCCTCAGACAAGGAAATTTCTTACAAGGGGGTAATAAATTGGAGTAATCTTAGACGTCATCCTGGAAGATTGTGCACCCTGACCAATGAGGAGGCGGGGGCAGGGACTTGCGCACTAGGGAATAAATTGCTTGTTATAGCCCTTTTCTGTGTGCCTGCCCATCAGACACCAGAATCTTGCAAGGCCATAATTAAAGTCTCACTTTGCTGCATCTCATGTCTCTGTGTCCATTCTTTGGTCTTAGACAGGCAAGGGTATTTCTCACACTTTCCCACATAAAGACGGAGAGAATATTTGAGAAACACTTGTGAAATTCATAGTGGAGTCATTTCACTAAAAGACTGACGTCTAATCATATGACTACAGAATGCTTTGCTTCTTTTCACTCCTTATCATCACTTTAATAAGATCCTATTTACAGTAGTTCCTTTTACCCAGTACCTCATATCTACCTACCGAGAAAAAATTACAAGGGCATAATAAAGGCAAAAAAACCCCACAATTTGAACAGGCAAAGTTAACATTAAAATCAGACATGGCAGGAAAGTTGGAATTATCAGTCTGGAAATTTAAAACACTTATGCTAAGAGCCAATCTATAAATCAGATGGTAGATGGCCAATGTAAGCAGAAAGATGATATTACTAAGAAAGAACCACAATCAAACACTTGAGATCAAAAATACCATAACAGAAATGAAGAATGTTTTTTGATGGGCTTATTAGTACATTGGATATGGCTGAGGAAGAAATTTCTAAGTTTGAGGATATATCAATAGAAACCTCCAAAACTGGAAGAAGAAAAAATAATAATAATAAAAAAAGAATAAAGACTGGGGAAAAAAAGAGCAGAATATCCAAGCACTGTGGGGCTACTGCAAAAATTATAACCTATGCATAATAGGAATATAGGAAGGATAAGAAAGAGGGAAAAGAACAGAAGAGATATTTGAAACAATGACTGAGAATTAACCCCCAGTTAATGTCAGTCATTACACTACAGATCTAGGAAGCTGAAAGTACACCAAGCAAGATAAATGCCTCAAGCACTACAACTAGGTATACTACTGAAAATCAAAGATATAGAAAAATTCTGAAAGAAGCCAGAGGAAAAAACTCCTTACCTTTAGAGTAGCAAAGACATAGTTTCTCCTCAGAAACTATGCAAGAAGGAAGTGGAGTAAAATATTTTTAGTGTTGAGATATACCCTGAAAAATTATTCTTCAAATATGAAGATGAAATAAAGACTTTTTTCAGACAAACAAGAGCTAAGGGAATTCATGTCCAGTAGACCTGACTTGCAACAAGCTTTAAAGAAGTTTTTTTAGAGAGAAGGAAGGAGAATAATATACGTCAGAAACTTGGATCTAAATAAAGAAAGGAAGAGCATCAAAGAAGGAATAAATGAAGTTGAAGTAAAAAATGCAATGTTTCTATTCTTAATTGCTCTGACAGCAGTTTATTGAAAAAATAGCAACAATGTATTCAATTATGTATACTTATGCACATATATACTTTTATCCTATGTGTGTGTGTGTGTGTTTGCTTGTATATAAATGAAATGACTGCTAGCAATGGTACAAAGGAGGAAGGAATTAGGATTATTTTATTATTATAAGGTACTTACCTAGCAGTACAGTATTATTGGAAAGTAAACTTGGATTAGTTGTAAATGGAAACTGCAAACTTAGGACAGCCACTTTAAAAAGTCAAAAAAAATAAAAATAAAAAGTATATCTGATATGCTAAGAAATGAGAGACAATGAAATAATATAAAACACAACACTTTAAAAAGTCAAAAAAAAAAATAAAAAGTATATCTGATATGCTAAGAAATGAGAGACAATGAAATAATATAAAACACTAAAAATCACAAAAGAGAAAAAGAATGGAAGACAAAAATAGGATCAAAGTATAAAGGCAACTAATAGAAAACAGTAACAAATATGATAGATATTAATCCAACTATATTAATATTCATTTTAAATATCAGTGATCTAAATGCACCAATTTAAAGACAGAAATTGACAGAGTGGATTAAAAAAGAAATTAAAAAAGAAGATCCAAATATCCATTGTCTTCAAGAAACCCACTTTGATTATAAATACACAACAGATTAATAGTAAATTGATGAAGAAAAATATGCCATGCTAACACTAATCAAAATAAAGCAGGAGTAGGTATATATTGTGTGTGTGTGTGTATATATATATATGTATCTATATCTATATATAGATAGATACTTATATAGCTAATTATATATATTAATATATATAATCACTACTTATATAACTAATTATATAATATATATTATATATTGCAGACAGGACAGGTTTCAAAACAAGGAAACTTATCAGAGATAAAAGTGGGCATTATTTAATGATAAAGTCTTTATTATTCTCAGAAGACAGCGATTCTTAACTTGTATGCACCTAACAACGTAGCATCAAACTGTGTGAAGCAAATACTGGTAGAACTCAAAGAGAAATAGACTAATCCTTTGTTATAGTTCAACATCCCTCTATCAGAAATTGATCCAAGGAGCAGAATATTAGTAAGGACATGATTGAACTTAACACCACCATCGATCAAGTGAATATTGTTAACATCTATAGACTACTTCATCCAATGACAGCATAATATACATTCTTCTCAAGCTCATACAGAACATTTATCAAGAAAGACCACATTCTGGACTATAAAACACACTTTAAGTGAAAAAGGGTAGAAACCATACAATATTTGTTCTCACACTAAAATGAAATTAAACTGGAAATCAATAACAAAAAGATAACTGAAAAATCCCAAATACATGGAGACAAAACACCATACTTCTAAATACACATGGGCCGAAGGGGAAAAAAACGAAAACAAAACCTTAATAAATTTTAAAAGATTATGAACTAAATAAAAGTAAAAATACAACTTATCAAAGTTTGTGGGCTTCAGTAAAAACACACATTATGAAAAAAAAATCTAAAATCAATAATCTGAGTTTTGACCTTAGGAAACAAAAACAAAAAGACGATCAAATAAAATCCAAAGTAAATCCATAAAATAGAGGAGGGCTAATTTATACTAGTCTGCTGTTGCAGAGTGGAGTCAGAAACTCATCTTTCTGATGGGGTCCTCTAAAATTCAAAAAGACTAGAATGGTGAAATGTAGAGTCAACTAGTTCTGCCTTGCTATACTTCATGGATCAGAATGCATGTGATAAAAACACCCATGGATATTGATCTAAATAAAAATTTTAGAGACGAAAGAGAGACAGAGAAAGAGACCGAAAGATAGAATAAGAATAAGTAGGGCTAAATAAATCTTTTTTAAAGTAAGAAAACTGTTTTAAAATTCTTATTCTGAGCACCAGGCAATAGAATGCAGTAGATAAACACTTTTAAAATGCAAAATGAAAAGAAGTTTGAATTCACAACTTTATAGCCAGACAAACTAACATTCAAGTATAATGGCAAATAGTAGAATTTTCTAATATGTAAGGTTTTAGAATATTTATCACTATAGGCTTTATATGAAATAATCATGGAAATACGTCTTATAAAGTAAAAAAAGAGGGGGAAATCCCAAGAAAAGATGATAAAGTATGCTAAAAATTGTAATTGTTTTAAAAGAAAAAATTACATTTAGATCTAAAGAAAGATCATTTAGCAATATTTTTAAAATAATGACAACCTGGAAATATGTAATAAATAATTTATGGCACAAAAGGTGAAATGCAGGAAGGATAAATGTGGTGGCTTGTTAAGTCTCTTATTTACATTTGAGTAAAGGACATAAAAGAAATATTGTTATAAATTTAAATTTGCAAAATATAAGTTTATTTGTAAATACTAGATTTGCAGTAAGATGTAAAATTTCCAAACAAAATAGAACAAAAATATTGAATTAAAAAAAAATTCTAAAAAAGGTACAAAAGGAAAACAAAAATAATAAAATAAAGAATGCTA
>NW_007729893.1:261269-262290 GCF_000696425.1 Galeopterus variegatus
AATAAGTAGAAAACTTGAAATCAGAAGATTTTAAAAGCAGGGATAATTACGTGTACATTGCGTACTTTTTATAATTAGCCTAATCTTTAACCAAACCACTTGGAAAATGGGGTGCTGTGCAAAGTATTTAAAAGAAAATTTATATTTATTTTTTTTATTAAAATACAAGAATAAAAATTAGTGAAGTAAGCATTTAATCCAGGAAGATAAAGTGTGTATAAATAGACACAGCAGAAAGATTGAGGTAATAAAAATAATATTAAAAATGAATAAAATTAAGAAATGGAAAACAAAAGCTGTATAGCTAACAAATACAACCCATATCAGTCCCTTTAAATCAGTCAA
Organism: Galeopterus variegatus; assembly: GCF_000696425.1. Lineage (NCBI taxonomy): Eukaryota > Metazoa > Chordata > Mammalia > Dermoptera > Cynocephalidae > Galeopterus > Galeopterus variegatus. Next base: position 261,615 of record NW_007729893.1, read on the forward strand.
GGAAACAGATAAATACTTGTTTAGTAGCATTATTTTTAAAAGTTTAATAATTTTTTTATTATGAGAACATTAAATTAATAAAGGGAATTTAACTATAGAGTACAGAGATGTTTAAGCTATTGATATGAATAAATAAAGCATGCCAATAATATGCTATATGTTAAATGAACTAGATTTTTTTGGAATATATGAATTACCAAAATTGATGAAAGTGGAAATATAACATTTATAGACCCATAGCTCTAGAAGAAATTAACAGGAATCAAGGGTATTTCTCTAAATAATAACTGAGCTGAGGCATAATAATAGGTGAGATTTTTTAATTTTATTTTTGAAAATTCCTATGTTATAGAAACCTGTTCAGAGAAATAAAAACTAATTTTTCAGTATAAGGTTACTGAAGGAAAATTAAGTTTTATGAACAAATGAACTAGATACAGATGAAATAATCTTATAACCAAATAGTATGTGTTAACAGAAATGCACAGATTGTTCAAAAAGCAGATGTATTAGTGAAATAATACTAACATATTAAACAATGAAACAAATTCACAGATAACTATTTTATAGATTTTCTATAGTAGCATTTGATGAAATTTAATACAGATACCTGATTTTAAAGTAACAAAGTTAAGAAAAATAAATTTGTATCATAAATTTGTAAGGAAAAAAAAAA
>NW_007729893.1:262612-269297 GCF_000696425.1 Galeopterus variegatus
AAAAAAAAAACTAACTTAATGTTATGAATAGTATCCTCCAGAAATTGCCATCAAGTAGAATATTTAATAGTAGGATATTCAAAACAGCCACATTAATGACTGGGACTGAAAATGCTGACTATTAGCATTGATAATATTCAGCCATGTATGAAGGCCTTAGCTGATGCAATAAGATAATAAAAGAACAAATATTTATTAATGTACTAAAGAAAGAGACTAAACACTCATTATCTGAAGCCTTTTTGATTACTTTCTAAGAAAAGTCAAAAGAATTAATTAAAAATTGAAAAAAATTGTCCTTGAAATGTAGAACAAATGAAAATCAATGTTTTTTTTTTAAATCAGCAATAAAGAACAAGAAAATACAATAATTAAACCCAAAAGTTTTAAAAAGAAAAAAAAAAGTGAGAAAAGAAAGTAGAAAGGAAAAAGGAAGAGAGAGAGAGAAAAGAAGGAAAGAAAACAGGAAGAAAGAAATGAGATTCTATTAACAATAGAAGTATCTACTAAATATCTCAAAATAAACCCATTTTTATTTATTTATTTAAGATGACCGGTAACGGGATCTCAACCCCTGGCTTGATGTTGTGAGCACCACGCTCAACCAGTGAGCTAACCAGCCATCCCTATATAGGATCTGAACCCAGGGCCTTGGTGTTCTCATCACCACACTCTCCCGAGTGAGCCACAGGCTGGCCCTAAAATAAACCCATTTTGAAAAGAAAAAGATTTGCTTGAAGAAATGTACAAACTTTTAATGATGATCATAAGAGACCTTAAATTGGATGAGGGGATCTCAGCAGCAGAGTGTGGCCCTCTTGACAGATGGCAAGAGCATTCAAGGACCACAGGAGCCAAGGGTAGCCACCACCACAGCTGCTGTGCAGATGGTCCACCACAGTAACAACCACAGCCACTGCCACCATAAGGACAGCTTGGTGCCACAGCACCAACCACCACCACCATGCAAATGGCCTGCCAACCACTTGACTTAAAGGAGAGTCAAGTTTGGAGGCTGGAGAAAGAGGTGAGCAAGCACAAACCAGCAACCCGATGGCACCACCCACAAGGTGATTTATGCTGCCATACCAGATAACGCACCTTAGGGGTGGGAGGTACATGTGCAGCCCACGTCACTATCTTGATCTGGTGATAGACACCCAGAAATCTCTGAGACTGCAGAAACCCAGGATACCCAAATAGAAAGGAAGAAAATTCCCAATCACCACCACCCAATCTCCCAACTGGGGGAAGCAAGGATGCAGGAGAAGCCTCTGCCTATAGAGATGAGGAAAGAGAAACCCCACCCAGGGTCACCTATTCAAACTGAGAAGCTCCAGTGTACCCCACTGCACACACCAAGGTCATAGGATGCTAACTGGGTTGCCTGCAAGCCCACCCAGGGTCACCCACCACAGCCAAAGAGTGACAGGGCACCCAGGCACTTATCTCAAAAACTCAAGTGCTTGCCCATGTCCTCCACAAACCTACACAGTGTCACTAACCTCATCAAGGAATCATTAAGTGCCCCAGTGCCTAGGCCTCAGAGGCATTCACATGCAACTCAGACACTGAATGAGGCTGAAGTATCCACAAGTAGACTATACTACATCCACCCAAAATCGATACTAAAATAACCTACTCAATGGTCAATATAAAACACATCTACAGAAAAAAGAAAGGAAAAAAAGAAAAAAAAAAAAAGGGCCGGCCCGGTGGCGCACTGCTACAGTGCGCCGCTTGAGAGTGCGGTGGCACTCCCGCCGAGGGTTCGGATCCCACGTACAGACCGGGTCCCGCTCACTGGCTGAGCGAGGTGCGGGAGCAACACCGAGGGTTGTGATCCCATTGCCGGTCCCGGTCCGCTGCGGGCGGGACACTGAGGGTTGCGATCCGTTGCCGGACACGAAAAAAAACAAAAAGGGAAAAAAAAAAAAAAACACATCTACAGGAGGAAGTCTCTCTCCTCAAAGACCCCTCCACATAATAGAAGCAACTGCTCTACCAGAGAACTAGACATCAACATAGAGATAGCAGAATATGAAAAAAAAAAAAGATATGAATCACCAAAGAACACAATCACTCTCAAGTAACAGACCCCTTAAAGCAAGAAACCCTTAAAATGACTGAAAAAGAATTCTGAGCTACAATCTTAAGGAAAACTCAATGAGATACAAGAAGACTCAGTTAGACAACACAAAGAAATGAGAAAAAGCATCAGAAAGGAAGAAATTTACAACCAGATTAACACCTTAAAAAAGAATGTAGCAAAACTCTTAGAACTGAAGGATTCATTCAGCAAAATAAAAACACAACTGAGAGTTTAAGCAACAAGTTAGAACAAGCAAGAGAAAGAATATTTCTGATCCTGAAGATAGTCTTTTAGAAATAACCCAGGTGGACAAAAATAAAAGTAAAAAAAGATTTTTTTAAAAATGAAGAAGATCTAAGCGATCTAGCAGACATCCTTAAGCACACATACATCCTATCATGGGTGTTCTGGAAGGGGCAGAGAAAGGAAAAAAAATATTGAAAACCTATTTAACAAAATAATAGTGAAGAACTTCCAAGGTATAGGGAGAGACATGGACTTTCAGATCCAGGATGTTCAGAGATCCCCAAACTGATTCAGTCCAAAAAGATCCTCTCCAAGACACATTATAGTCAAACTGGCAAAGTGCAAAGACAAAGAATCTTAAAAACAGCAAGGGAAAAGTGTTGAGTCATCTATAAGGGAGTCCCCATCATATTAATAGCAGACCTATCAACTGAAATCTATAGGCCTGAAGAAAATGGGATGATATATTCGAAATACTAAAAGAATAAAACTGGTTGCCAAGAATACTATACCCAGCAAGTGTACCTTCAAAAATTAGGGAGAAATAGTGTATCTCTCAGGGAAACAAAAACTGGGAATTCATCACCACACGGCCAGCCCTATGAGAATTCTTCAAGGGAGTCCTGCATCTGGAATTCGAAAAATAATAATTACTATCATGAATACACAGTAAAGAACAAAACCCACTGGTAGAACAAAAATGCAAATTAGAGAAAGAAACTATATATTAAACCTCAAAAAACAAACACTGAAGACAAACAATAAAAGCGGAAGAAAGAAACAAAAGATATATAAAACACCCAAATGAAAATGTATAAAAATGCCAGGAGTAAGAAAATACCTTTCAATAACAACTTTAATAATAATCTATTAAATTCCCCACTGAAAAGACACAGACTGAATGATTGGATTAAAAAGATGGACCCAATATATGCTCTCTACAAGGGACTCACCTCACCTGTAAAGATACACACAGACTGAGAGTGAAGGGATGGGAAAAGATACACAATACAAATAGACACCAAAAATGAGCAAGAGTAGCTTTTCTTATATTAGTCAAAATAGGTTTTAAACCAAAAACCACACACACATAAAAAAAGGCAAGGAAGACTATTACATAATGGTAAAGGCATCTATCCAGCAAGAAGACATAACAATTATAAATACTTCTGCATGAACACTGAGCTCCCAGATATATAAAGCAAACACTATTAAACCTAAAGAAAGAGATAGACCCCAGTATGATAATAGTTGGGGACCTGAACACCCCTCTCAACATTGGACAGGCAACAAATCAACAAAGAAACACAAGAGTTAAACTATACTTCAGGCAAAATAGACTTGGCAAATATCTACAGAGCATTTAATCCAGCAAGCACAGTATATATATTCTTCTCATTAGCACATGGAACACTCCCCAAGATAGGACACATGTTAGTTCACAAATCAAGACTCAACAAATTTTAAAAAATTGAAATCATATTAAGTGTCTTTTCAGACCCAACAACTTAAAACTAGAAATCAACAACATATGAAATTCTAGAACTACAAATACATGGAAATTAAATAACATACTACTGTATGATCTATGGGTCCAAGAATAAATTAATCAGGAAATCAAAAAATTTGTTGAAACTAATGAAAATAAAGACATATCATACCAAAACCTGTGGGATACTTAAAAAGTAGTACTAAGAGGGAAGTTTATTACAATAAATGCTTACATCAAAAGAATAGAAAGATTTCAAATAAATAACCTAATGCTACACCTCAAGGAACTAGAAAAAATAAGACCAAGTCAATCCCAAAATTAGTAGATGGAAGGAAATAATTAAGATCAGAGGAGAACTAAATGAAATAGACACCCAAAAATGACATTAAAGATCAATAAAACAAAAAGTTGGTTTTTTGAAAAGATAAACAAAATAGACAAACCATTAACTAGTTTAACTAAAAAAAAAGAGAGAAAGGACCCAAAAAACAAAAATCAGATATGAAAAAGTAGACATTACAACCAGTACCACAGAAATACAAAGAATCATTAGAGACTATCATAAATAACTATATACCAACAGATTTGAAAACCTGGACGAAACAGGTAGTTTTCTAGGCATATACAAACCACCAAGCCTGAATCAAGAAGACACAGAAAACCTGAACAGATGAATAACAAGTAATAAGATTGAAGCAGTAACCAACAGTCTCTCAGCAAAGAAAAGCTGAGGACTGAATGGCTTTACAGCTGAATTCTACCAAACCTTTAAAGATGAATTAACACCTTTTCTTTTCAGACTATTTAAAAAAATTGAAACAGAGGCCATTCTCCAAAACTCATTCTATGAGTCCAGCATCATAGAATATGATTTTGATATCTCCCTGATATCAAAACCAGATAAAGATAAGACAAAAACGAAAACTATAAGGCCAATATCTCTGATGAACATAGACATAAAAATCTTCAAAAAAATATTAGCAAACAGAATACAGTAACACATGAAAGAAAAATTACACACCATGATCAAGTGCGATTCATCCCAAGGATGCAAGGATGGTTCATCATATGCAAGTCAATAAATCTGATAGACCACATCAACAAAATCAAGGACAAAAACCATATAACCATCTCAATAGAAAAAACATTTGACAAAATTTAGCATCACTTCGTGATACTCTCAACAATTAGATATATAAATAAAAATAATCTCACCACAATAAAAACCATATAGGATGAACTCACCACCAATATCATTATGAATCAATAATATCAATATCACTCTTTCAGCTTTTCCATTAAGAATGGGAACAGATAAGAGTGCCCCACTCTCACCACTCCTATTCAACATAGTATTGGAAGTACTAGCCAGAGATATCAGGCAAGAGAAAGAAATAAAGGACATCCAGATTGGAAAAGACAAAATCAAACTGACCCTGTTTGCAGAAAACATAATCCTTTATATAGAAAAACCTAAAGACTCTACAAAAAATTCAGAGCTGATAAAAGATTTCTGTAAATTTTCTGGATTCAAAATCAACACACAAAAATCATTAGCATTTTTTTTACTCCAATAATGAACTAGCAGGAAAATAAATCAATAAAGCAAGCCTATTTATAATAGTCAACAAAATAATAAAATAACTAGTAATAAATTTAACCAAGAAGGTGAAAGATCTCTATAATGAAAACTATAAATCACTGCTGAAAGAAATTAAAGAGGACACAAAATGATAAAAAAAATTCCATGTTTTAATAGCTGAGTAATATTCCATTGTGTATATATACCACATTTTCCGTATCCACTCATCCGATGATGGACATTTGGGCTGATTCCAACTATACTTTTTTAAAGTTGTTACAACAAGCAAACGGAAAGGACATTCTTGTGGGGGAGGAGAGAGAAGGAGGAGGGAGGGAGGTGTCGGAGATGGGCGATAATAATCATATACATTGTATATCGACAAAATAAAAATTTAACGAAAAAAAAATTCCATGTTTATGGATTGGTAGAATTAACATTATGAAACTGTCCATACTGCCCAAAGCAATCAACAAATTCAGTGCAATCCCCATCAAAATACCAATGACGTTCTTCACAGAAATTAAAAACAAACAAACAAACAAAAAACAATCCTACCAATATGCATATGAAACAGCAAAAGACCCTGAGTATCCAAAGCAATCCTGAGCAAAAAAATGAATAAGTAAAGATGGAGGCATAACACTATCTGACTTCAAATTGTACTACAAAGCTATAGTAACTTAAATAGCATGGTACTGGCACAAAAAAAGACACATGCGCCAGTGGAACAGAATAGAGAACTCAGAAATAAACCCTCCTAATTACAGCTGTCTGATCTTTGACAGAGGCAAGAAGAAATACATTGGGGAAGAGACTGCCTCTTCAATAAGTGGTGCTGGAAAAACTGGACATCCATATGTAGAAGGATAAAACTAGACCTGTACCTCTTGCCATATATCAAAAGCATCTTGGATGAAAGACTTAAATATAAGACCTGAAACTACAAAACTCTTAAGGGAAAACAGTTCAGGATGTAGGACTGGGCAAAGACTTTTTGAATAAGACCCCAAAAGTACAAGCAACAAAAGAAAAAATAAACAAATGGGATTATGTCAAAGTAATGAGCTTCTGCACAGCAAAAGAAACAATGAACAAGGTGAAAAGACAACCTACAGAATGGGAGAAAATATTTGCAAACTACACATCTAGTGAGGGATTAATATCCAGAATATACAAGGAACTCAAACAACTTAACAGTAAAAATACAAGTAACCTGATTTAAAAATGGGCAAAGGAGCTGAATAGGCATTTCTCAAAGGAAGATATACAA
>NW_007729893.1:270204-271617 GCF_000696425.1 Galeopterus variegatus
GGGAGAAAATATTTGCAAACTACACATCTAGTGAGGGATTAATATCCAGAATATACAAGGAATTCAAACAACTTAACAGTAAAAATACAAGTAACCTGATTTAAAAATGGGCAAAGGAGCTGAATAGGCATTTCTCAAAGAAAGATATACAAATTGCCCACAGACACATGAAAAAATGTTCAACATCACTTAGCATCAGGGAAATGCAAATCAAAACCACATTGAGAAATCATCTCACCTCAGTTAGACTGGCCATTATCAAAGAGACAGCAAATAACAAATGGTGATGATATGGAGAAAGAGGAAGCCTCCTACTTGTTGGTGAGACTGTGAATTAATGCAGCCATTATGGAAAACAATATGGAGCTTCCTCAAGCAACTACAGATAGAACTGCTATATGATCTAGTAATCCCACTGCTAGGTATATACCCAAAGGAATGGAAATTATCATGTCAAAGGGATATGACATGTTTATCACTGCACTCCCATGTTTATCACCAGCAGTATTTACAATAGCAAAGATATGGAATCAACCTAAATCTCCATCAACGAACAACTGGATAAGGAAAATATGGTATATATTCACAATGGAATACTACTCAGCCAAAAAAAAAAAAAAAAAAAAGAATGAAATAGGCCATTTACAGAAACATAGATGAACTTAGAGAAAATTATTTTAAGTGAAACAAGCCAGACACAGAAAGAGAAATACCACATGTCTTCGCTTGTAAGTGGGAATGTAAAACAAAGATAGAACAATCACAATAAGTCACTGAACTTTCAACAGGACAAAACAACTGAGGCCACCACAGGTAGGTAAGAGGGAGGGTAAAAATTGGTAAAGGGCCACAAAAAATGACTACATTGTGCAATGATAAATATACTAATAATCCTGATTTAAGCATCACATATTACACACAGGTATTGATATTCAATGCTGTACCCTTCAGATATGTACAATTATGTTTCAATAAATTAAAAAAATATTCTAAATTTTAAAAAGCCAAATAGGACCAAAAAAAAAAAATCCTCACATTGTCATATTTCATATGTTCTAAAAATCTTTTTTTTTTTTACATTTCAACAGTTTTTAAAACCAGATACATTTTACGATTGATATTGACTGGTGACAGATTCAGTGAAATATCATAAGTGGAATTGTATACCATGATTTTGTATGAGAGTACTGGATAAATTTCAGTTCTCCTAAAATTAATTTAAAAGCTCATTGGTAACTATTAAGCTCTTAATAGTGTTACTGGACCACATTTGCCCATGCAATGGAAAGCCAATCACTGAAGCCTGTGTTTTTCAGTAGAGAAAAGTCTATTCATAAAGCAGCCATGTGAGATGTCAGAAGATTTTGTACCTCAGATCTGTCTTACCCTCAGTGAAAAGCATGGTACATTTAT
>NW_007729893.1:272905-273756 GCF_000696425.1 Galeopterus variegatus
TCCCTCTTTTATTCCACATTTTCCACTTCAGTAAGTGGCACTCCACTCACTCTGTTTCTCTTGCCAAAATTCTTGTGGGCATTTTAAACCACTCTTATTCATTCATATATTACATCAAATCCAACAGCCATTATTTATTTATTTATTTATTTTTGGCCACCAGCTGGCCAGCAGCAAATCATTCATTTTTGATTTTGATTTTTTATTGTAGCATAGTTGATTGTACATATCTGTGTCTCTACTTCTCAGATGTATTTTCAATTTGACATCCACTCATTTAATGCTAACTCCCTAAATATAAACTACTAAATGTCTTGCCTAGACTGCCTCAATAGCCTATTAATCATTTTCCTATTTACACATAATGCATCTACCAAAGCTATCATGAGTGGACTTTAAAAATGCTTTATCCACTGATGCAGTTGGCATAATAGAACTGTGGAATGGCTGTTTGAAGGCATACATCAGTTTCGTCACAGCTAGGTAACAATGCATTGCAGGTCTGGAGTAGTGTTCTCTAGAAGGCTGAATATGCTCTGAATCAGCATTTAATATATGACACTACTTCTCTGACAGTCATGATTCACAGGTTCAGGAATCAAGGGGTGGAAACAAGAGTGGCACCAATGCTTTCGCCAGTAGACATAATGATTCTATTGAACTGGAAGTTAAGACTGCTACTCAGCCACTTTGGGCTTCTCATGCCTCTTAATCCACAGGCAACGAAGGGAGTTGTGGTGTTGGCTCGGGTGACTGATCCTGACTAAAAGAGTAAATTGAACTACTACTCTACATGGGAGGTAATAAAGAGTATGTCTGAAATATAGCAGATCCCTTAGCATTACCATTCT
>NW_007729894.1:0-11631 GCF_000696425.1 Galeopterus variegatus
AAGCAGAGGAAAAGATGCTTGCCATAAGTCATTAGGAAAATGTGAATTTAAAACACAATGAGATACCACTACATGACTATTAGATGGCTAAAATTACTTTAAAATTTGGCAGCAAGAATGCTGGTGGGATATGGAGGAACTGGAACTCTCATACATTGCTGGTGGGAACACAAAATGGTACAGCCACTTGGAGAAACAGTTTGCAGGTTGGTTTTTTTTTTTTATGGATTAAATATATACTTATTATAGCAATTCACTGTTAGATTTTTACCCAAGAGAAATGAAAACCTACGTCCACAGAAAGTCCTGTGTATAAATGTTCAAAGCAGCTTTTTTTAATAATAGCCAGCACTGGAAACAACTCAAATGTCTTTCAAGTGATGAATAGATACAATGTGGTATATTAGTACAATGAAACACTACTCAGCAATAAAAATGGTCAAACTATTGTTACACATAATATCATGGAAGAATCTCAAAAGCCTTATGCTAAGTGAAAGGAATCAGTCACATAAAACTATGTACTGTCTGATGCCATTTATAAGACTTTCTGGAAAAAGCAAAACTATAGAGACAGAAGTCAGATCAGTTTTTTCCAGGGGAGGAAGAAGGCGATTAACTCCAAAGGGGCACGGGGAACTTTCTGGGGTAAGGGTACTATTCTGCATCTTGATCGTGGTAGAACTCATGCTACTGTATTTATCAAAACTTATAGACCCGTGTCTCTAAAAATGGTGAATTTTATTGTATGTAAATTATACATCAATAAACCTAACTTGAAAAACTAAATTGGCATGTTCATAGATCCATATGCAGAAATTATTCATTTATCTTTTCTATCCGGATGTCCTTACAGAGAAATACATATTAATATTTATCGGTTAACATTAATGATGTTTATATCAGGGTGATGGGACTTCGGGTGACATTTTGCATCCTTTTTTGTGCCTTTCTGTATTGGCTGATTTTTTAAATGAGCATGTAGTATTTTTAAATAAAAATAATAAAGGTCTGTTCTAAAAGCCCAAAATAAAGACTCAAAAAAGAAAAGAACAATAAAATCTGAGCAAGAAGAATGCAGAATGGCAATGAGGGCCCCCTGGAAGTGAGATAATATGATTTCTTTGAGGAATCAGATATCAGCCTTCTTTGTGGGTTTCAGGACTGGATCTGAGCAGACAGTTGATGGGTGACCCATCACCTAGACTATGATTTCCTCAAAAGGGGACCTACTTCCTACATGATCTCTCAATTTCCTTTAGTTCTTGACTAACAAGAGGTTTCTAACACATAGTCTTTTATGAAGCCAGTATACCTGTGGAATGCTCAAAGAGTAGAGAATCTCTTTGGATAGTTCTCTTATTTTATTGGCATAATCATTTTTCAGTCCATGGGAAAAATTACTACATATTTTATACCATCATTTTAGTAATAAGGTTATAGTCATACTGCTGATTGCCCTATAGAAAAAGTCAGGCAACTGAAGTGGTAGCATTGAATAAATCGCTATCAAATCTACCATCTGTTCCCAATGTGGGCACCGGCTCTTCCAGACCCGCTTTGAACATACCTTAGGGATGACAGCAACAGGAAGAAAAAAAAAATCAAAATGTTCAACTAATGTTGCTAGAAAAGATGATGCTATTTAGCAAAAGTGGACTTACAAATATTCAGAACTACTTCACAGACTTCTACTTTAAAGCTATTACGACTTAAGCTAGAAGTAAGTAGTTGTTTGCAGCCTTCTAAAGGGATGTTGGGAATGGGTAAGTTAACGAAACCTGTTGTGTTCAATACACAGCCTGAGGGTGAGGTAAAAGTCCGCTCTTGCTCTCTCACGTTCCTGCCTTTAACATAGGACACAACAGCCCTGGGCACCTGCTGCAGCGCCGAGAAAATAACCAAGTCCTACCTGAGTGCAGGAATGTCTAGGGCCACCCACGGTAGCTCACAGGCCAACTTATGAGGTTACCTCCATTACCAATGACACTTCAAAAGGTTAGCACTTCACAGTTTATTTTGCCAGTTCTTCAGGCTACTGTCTATATTGTCAAATATAAGCTCAAATGAAAAAGAACTAGCCAGTTATTTTTATAACCTCTCATCACGCTCTTTAAAATTTTTAGGAAAGAATAAAATATATAATAATGTTAAATGAACTTGAACACTTGGCTCTTTGTTTAGGATTTCTCTAGAATATTCTTGGCATCTCAGTAGAGAGAAAGAGGGAGTAAGAAGAATGCCAGATCGTGCTTCACACACGCCCACGCCATTTCCCATTACACTCTTTGGGGATATCTTTTTAGAAAAACAAAATAAAATTGGTCTTGCTTAGTGACTTGTTCGCTGATCGTGTACAAAGAATTTAAAATTCCTTGTTAGAAACTGTCTTAGAAGGAGATGGGGGGGCTGGACAGTTAGCTCAGTTGGTTAAGGTCAAAGGTTTGGATCCCGGCACCAGCCAGCCGCCAAAGGAAAGGAAAAAGGAAATGTGAGGTGGGCATCAGACAGGCCAGCGTGCTTTAGGCTGAATTAAAAGAAGGATACAATTCATGTGGCGTGGTCTGGTTCTGCTGTGCTATCCACTGCTCGGGCCAAATCTGGGACGCAGGATTCAGCGTGGGGAAGAACCACTAAAAGAGAATTAGAACATCTGTAACGAGAAAGGAAAGCAGTGTGATGAAAGGACAGGGGCTTAGAGACCAAAAGGCTGACTGGAGAGATCTGGCTCACTTAGCCTGGAGCTAACTGTGTGGCAAGAAGGGATGTTATCACCCTCTTCGAATATTTTATGAGCTGTGCTTTGAAGAGAGTTGCATATTGTTTGGTTTGCCTCAAATGATATAACTTAGACCAAATGGTTAGAAACTACAGAGAAACAGATTTCAACTCAGTAAGAGGAAGACCCTTCCAGCTGGTGCGAAGGTAGAATGAGCTGTCTGGAGAGGTGAGGGCTGGCTTTGCAAGTGGACGTGATCTGCATAAGCAAAGCCTGGACAGCCATCTGCTGAGAAACAGGGTAAAACACTCAAGGATCAAGCAATGGATGTCAAAAGGATCTATGAGTCCATGTAACAAAACTTGGTTATTGAGTGGGAATCCAGATGTGCCCACCTACAGACACACACAGTTCAAATGAAGACGGAAAAATATACTTCATTTCCTTCTGTTAGTAGAAACCTACATTGACTGCATAGAAAAGAAGGTGCTCTGTGTATTAAGGAAGTCTTTGAGCCAGCAAAATTACAGTGTTTGAAGAAACATACTTCTCTTTTTAATACAGTTATAAAGATTTGGCTGTTTGTAGGGTTGAAAAACTACTGTTTAATCAAAAACCACAATGCAGCTTCAGGAAAGAGAAATCACAACTTATGGGCTATCCTAGACCATGGTCTTTATTATTTAATAGCTTGACACTGTAAATTCATACCATGCACCATGCAGATTTATGGACTAGAAATTTTGTGGTATGTTAAAAATATATTTTTTTGCAAGCGATTTGAAATATGCTATTTTTGATATTTCAGCAAAATGAGCTACTGTAACCTAAGTAAAACAAGTTACCCAGTATTCTCTCACAGCAAAACTCTTAGTCCATTTTATGCTGCTATAAAAGACTACCTAAGAGTGGGTAATTTATAAAGAACAGAGATTTACTTCTTATAGTTCTGGAGGCTGGGAAGTCCAAGGTCAAGGGGCTGGCATCTGGTGAGGGCCTTTTTGCTGTGGATAACTGGCAAAAGGCATCACATAGCAAGAGAGCATATGCCAGAGAGAGGGAAGGGAGTTAAACTCATCCCTTTATCAAGAACCCACTCCTGCAATAACTAACCCACTCCTGAGGTAATGGCATTAATCCATTCATGAGGGCAGAGCCCTCATGACATAATCACCTCTTAAAGTCCCCACCTCCCAACACTGTTGCATTGGGGATTAAGTTTCCAACACATGAACTTCGGAGGACACATTCAAAGCGTAACAAAACCATAATCTAGCAAGATTTTGGAAAGCCTCAGGGGGGGTGGTCACACCTCCTACTATAGGAAACTGTTCTTCAATTACTTGTAATTATTGTTAGTAGCATCATTTCATATCTTCTGGAAGGCTATTAGGAAGATGTGGTTGCTGACCTTAATGGCAAATAGTTTAATTATACAAGAGGTCTTCCAAAAGTTCATGGAAGGATTTATATTATCTTTTAATTAAAATTTTCCACGAAATTTTTGAAGTACTCTTGTGTAACTGTAATTTTGTTTCTCAAAAATTTCATCCTTCAGTTGCTGTTAGAAATAGTTGCTTTTTTTGTTTTTTCAAAGTAAATATTATAGCTTAATCACACAGTATACATACATGTATACATTGAATTGTTATACATTTGTACTATAATCCTGATAAGCATAAAACTGTATGAAATCTGGCGTTCTAGATTTTTTTTACCCTCTGGCATCCAATATATTACCTGTCCTAATTTACTCATTCTGAGTTCTCACTACGTTTATCATACTCTTTAACGTGTTCATGCTGGTAATGGCTCCTGAACATATGTCCACATGCTAATCCCCAGAACTTGTGTCACCTTATTTGGAAAATGGTCTGTGTAGAATGTGATTATCCTGGATTATCTGTGTGGGCTCTAAATACAATCACATGTATCCTTGTAAGACAGAGGCAGAGGGAGATTTGAGACAGACACATGAAAGAAAAAGAAACAGAAGATGGAGGCAGAGATTGGAACGATACAGCCACAAGCCAAGGAATGCTGGCAGCCACCTGAACCTGGAAGAGGCAAGGAATAGATTCTCCCCTAGAGCCTCTGGGAAGGAGTGTAGCCCTGACAACACCTTGATTTTGGACTTCTGGACTCCAAAACTATGAGAGTAAGTTTCTGTTACTTTAGGTCACCCAGTTTTTGGTAATTTGTTACAGCATCCATTTGAAATGAATACAGGGTTCTTTACTTCTGGAGCATGTTCTGCTGCCTTCCCCTGACTCCTAAAAACCACCCAACCAATGTTCTGGAATTTCCTTCCCCATCTCTGCGTACTAAAATCCTTCCAGTACTTCAAGGATTCACTTCACACAGTGTGGTCTGAGCAGCCTCCTATCTCCACCCCAGCCAGCATAATGGGGGAGTCACTCAGCTCCACCACTGAACACTCAACACAGAGAAAGTCGCTAACCCCTGAGTCTCAACTGTCTCATCTGCAAACTGTTTCATGATTGTCTGCAGATTGCATTAGGTAAATTAAAAATATTTAGCACAGTACCCAGGGTGGAGTAGGTGCTCAACTGACCTCTCCCCCTTTGCCTTGCCAGTGTGTGGCTTGTATTTCTTGTACAGCACATATTCCAGCAGGCCACCTATTGTCACTATACTTTATGAGAAGACTGAGGCAGAGTGAGCTTCACCTTCCCTCTTCTTCACCTAATACCTTTGCATTTTATCTTCTCTTTTATGTTTTACTTTTATCGTAGAGGAAGAAGTGTTTCTCTTTCATTCCAAGGGTAAACTCTCCAAGTAGGCTTTAATCTTAAGCACTTCCACCTCCCCTGGGATTTTGCTCTAGCCATTTTCTCCTTTTGGAAACATCTTCTATCTATCCCTCTCTGCACCTTCTTCTAAACTGAAAAACATCACAAGGTCCATCCATGTTAAAATAAAGAAAGAAAATGCAGGTGTGCTGTTATCTACCATCCTACTTAATTTTTTCCCCACTATTATTTTTTTCTTAAAAATTGCTTCCCATGCTTCACCATTCACACATTCTACATCATTTCAAATCTGGTGTCCCTGTTTAGCATCTGCAATTCATTCTTAGTTATAAGAGCCGATTACTGCTTCTGGGACATTGCTTTGTATAACCTGTCTGTAGCACTCAACTGTACTGTGGCCTGCTTACTGGACATCTCTACTGGTTTCTTAGATTTAAAATGTTTAAAATTGGTATCCATCACCTCGATCCCTAGTTTATCTTTCAATGTCTCTCTCTCAGTCTCTAGCCTAGGTGCTAAATGTTCATCTTTGACTTTTCTCCCTTCCTTCCACCATACCCAATCTGTTGCTCTATCCATATCCTCCCCAGTGCCAATTTTATTTCCTAAGCATCTATATAACATATTGATTATTACTGCTGCCCCATCAGTCTTTATGAGGCTCTCATTACTTCCTTGTTACCTGGGCTATTACGAAAACCTCCTAACACATATTCTATCTCCTGCCTTCCTTCATTTTAAAAATTCATTTACTAGCGTGTCATTCCTTTGTACAAAATTCTCTAATGGTTATCCATTTTCTACTGAATTAAGTATATTAAATTCAATTTATTTCAACTGACTTTGAAAGGCTCTTTACAATATAAAAGTTGTGACCGTGGCTAACACTTATGGTACATTGCTGTGTTCCAGGTACCATGAAGCACTTCACAGATATTATCTCCTTTGATCCTCCCAATAACCCTGTGTGTGTGGCAGGGCTCATTACTGCTTGGGTGTCAGAGATGAGGATCCCAAGGTTCAGCCAGGATTAGAACTGGAGCCCCCTGTCTCTACAGCTTAATGAGAGAGCCCATGAGAGAGACTGTCCCTTAAGCCATCCTCTACAAGACCCCTTTCTTGAGTCCCCAGACAAGTCTCACTCTTCTCTGACATTATGTCTTGATCATGTTCCCCTCAATTTTCTCATCTCAGGTCATACACATCCTGTGACATCTGCTACAAGTACTGGCGATCTCAAGAATTCTCTTATTTCCCCCCCCAATGGATGTTGTGAGGAAAATGGAGTCAGTATAGTCAGGCCCCCTCACCTCATTTCACGCTGGGTATGATTCAGCACATCCGTTGTTAACAAGTTATATAAGAGTGGCGTAACTGCGCACGTCACTCACATACTCCTTGGCTTGTTGCCACTGTTGTGTACTTTCGGTATAAAAGGCAGTGGCTCTGAACCACTGGCAGGCAGAGCTTGCATTGCAATAAAGCATGTCTATCTTGTTATCTGCTGCCAGAATCTGTTCTCAACTACCTGACTCATGACCTGTGCAGGATGGGGTAGAAGGGCCTGTGATCCAGCCCGACAGATGTGATCCCCACCTTCTTCAAGCCCCCACTGTTCCCCAGTGCCTCATCCAAGTCCTTTCTAACAGCACAGTGTGTATGTGTCCTGCTGCTGCATGTTGTGTGCTCACCGAGTATGGGCATGCTTTCCTTCTTGTCTCTGTACCTTTGTCAAAATCTGCACACTGGCCTAAAGATAGAAGTGACTTGATATTTGCTGAATTTCAATGCCTAGATATTTTTGTCTTGCTAGAAAACAGGCTCTTGAAGGGTAGGAACAAAATTATAAGCATTTTTTGTATGTTTTATAGCACCGAACACAGTTCATTATACATAGATGATGCTAAATAGCTGTTGTATTAGTTAACTAACGGAATGAAAGAAATAAATCTCATTAGCTATCTGGGTTTCTTCAGCTGTAAAGTAAATGGCTTGGGATAGACAGTCTCCAAGATTTCTTATAGATCTAAAATGTTATGAGTTTAAGATTCTGTATATTCTAGTATATTTCCCTCTTTTATACTAGTAAACATCAAAACACAACATTGTATGCCATAAATATATACAATTATTATTTGTCCATTAAAAATAAAACTTAAAAAACAAAAAAAGAAAATGAAATGAAAAAGGTATATAAAGTGAACTTTTGTGTCTGCTGAAGTTAAATCTGAAAAACCATCATAATTATGTCTATATTTTATTTTGTATTAGATTGGATGCCAAATTAATTTTCTTACTCTTGTTTATTCTAGAAACCCTTACCCATCAAAGGATGCATAAACTGGAATGTTTTTATTATTTCTATTAAGGAACTAACCCAAGTATACAAGAGAAGAAAGATTTTAAAGAAAATAACCAGCTTTAAATGAGCTTTGATATTGCTAATATTTTATTATATTTTATTTTGTATTAGATTGGATGCCAAATTAATTTTCTTACTCTTGTTTATTCTAGAAACCCTTACCCATCAAAGGATGCATAAACTGGAACGTTTTTATTATTTCTATTAAGGAACTAACCCAAGTATACAACAGAAGAAAGATTTTAAAGAAAATAACCAGCTTTAAATGAGCTTTGATATTGCTAATATTTTAGAATTGGTTCATGTATCCTTAAGGGGTAATGGTTAGACATAATCTAAAATATCCACTCAGACAGCTCTATAACATTTGTTTTTTGCATACACCAAGCAATCGATGTTAATTATTCCTCAGAGCAATGTCAACTTTCCAAAGTATTTGTTTATATTGAAAACTTTGATTATACAGCCATGTTCATGGCAGTATTATTCACAATAGCCAAAAAGCAAAAGCGACCCAATTGTCCATCGACAGATGAATGGATAACACAAATGTGGTACATACATACAACAGAACATATAGATACATGTTGTAGCATGTATGAGAATTCCCTCCTGATACATACTACAGTATGGATAACCTTGAGGACATTATGCTGAGGGAAACAAGCCAGTCCCCAAAAGACAATGCTGTATGATTCCACTTACATGAGGCATCGAGAGCAGTCAAATTCATAGAGACAGGAAGTGGAATGGTAGTTGCCAAAGTGTGGGAGAAAGGAAGATGAGGGGTTAGTGTTTAATGAATGCAGAGTTTCAGTTTGGGAAGAAAAAGTTCTGGAGATGGATGAGGGCAATGACTTCACAAGAACACGAATGCACTTAATGTCACATAAATGCACACTTAAAAATAATTAAAATGGTAAATTTTATGTTATGTATATGTTCCCAGGATAAAAAGAAAAAAGGACCTTGAGCAGATGAAAAGAAAACTGTAGGATCAAAAGACAAGAATAGAGGAAATGGATGACATATTCTTGTCTTGTCCAAATACTCTGATTAATTACTATTTGGAGCTAATGAAGTGACTGGTCTTGACTTTGCTAAGGATGCTAGATGTGAAGGAGCAGGAATAAAGAAGCAATCGTGCAGGTAGCAGGGGAGGTTCTGTGATTTCTGTGCTGTGTCATAAGGGAGAAGAACGGAGAGAGAGGTCCTGTCATACTTGGGAAATGGGTTGTCTTGCGCTGTCCTATACTCAAGAGGAAAGTGTGGTTAAGAGGGCTTGATATGGGTCCTGACAAACACAAACTGGAATCTGGTTGAAACAGGGTGGACAGGTTGAAACACACCAGAGACAGCACCTGCCACACACTGAGGGTAAGGTGCCAGGGACTGATTGTTGGAGCTGGAACACACCCACTAAAAGGGCTTGAGTTTGTCAAATTTCATCATTCTCTATGATACTGAGCAACCTGGGCCCCTCAGCACCTCATTGATGGATATTATGAAAGTCTGTGATAGACAGAATCATAGAAATATGCATATATTTAAAGAGTAAAATCAGTGTGGGAACACATTAAAGGAGAAAACATAAAGAAAACCAAAGGATCAAATGCAGAAGAAAATGTTGGCAGGAGGTATTGGGGAAAAGTGGGAGCAAAACTTGCCAAATGCTTCATAGCCCCCGGTGTATTTGCATAACATTAAAATTAGATTTTGACTAATTTTCCAAAAAATTATTTGGTTTCAGATATAAGAAATATAAAGAAGTAGTCATTTGTTGCTATCGGAAGTCATCAAAAATAAAATAAAATCTAAAAACTTCTGTGCATATTTTCAGTTCCACAGACAGTCTCTAGCCCTTTTTAAGAATGATCTTAACCTGGAGCATTTCTGTCCATACCAATTAAACCACATATTCCACTGAAGACTTGACCAAGGGCATCACAAGCACACAGATGTCTTATGTCGCAAGGCACCAATTTCCCCCTCTAATTGTTTCCCTGTCAGAATCAATATCTCTCTGGGGACTGCTTTTGAGGCTCAGCCAATCTGCTCCATTGTGCTGACACAGCTCGGCTTATGCCAAATAGAGCCGCTGCCTCAGTCCTCATTAAGGGAACAAAACACACAATCATCCCAGACATTGCACCCCATTGCGACGGCAAACATCACTGTGACTTGAAAATCACAGACTGTCAGAGAATGAAGGGGCGTGGAGCCCACATCATCTCAGCTCAGCATTCTCCTGAAAAAGAGACAGGAGGGGAGTGATCACACAGTGAGCTAGTGACAGAGCCGGGACCCACTCATGCCTTCCGATTCCCAGGCTGGTTCTATTTCCACATTACCAAGTGCTGCCACAGCTTCCATTTTTAAATGACCCCTTCATCTGATCAGATTGCTTTGCATATATATCTTAATTGTAGACTCGAAAAAATGTGATTTACTAGTTGTGTACTTCCAAGAATCCAAGACACGGAAAAGAAAGAATGAATTAGGGCAATAGGCTCACTGGGGAACAAAATTCTTATTCTAAACCAGGCTCTCTTGAGCAACAGGGCACGTCATGATGTCACTGAAGCAAGGGCAACCAACTATATCAAGGTCAAGGTACAGTGGATGCTGTTTTGGCAGCACAACTTCTTCTGAATCAACATCTATGTCTGAGCAACTGCCTACTATATGAAGCCCTATTCTATTGAACCATTCCAATGCAGAATCCAAGAAAGCCAGGTGTATACATTCTCTGTGCCCAAGTGTATACATTCTCTGAGCTGACCTAGGCTCAGCCTAGGTCCCAGATGGGGATATTCAGTGTGAATAAATAACCCAAAGAGAAGAGGTCTGTAGAGGAAAGTGTTACAGGGGTGTGGACATTCCTTCTGCAGGCTGCAGTGACCATGGTGCCAAGTGGAAGCACCATGCCACCCAGGAACCCTAGTAATCTGGTCCCAGCACCTGGCTGCTTTCTTGCCCGGTGCCCAAGTCTCAATATTTATGGCCCCAGACAGTACATTGAGTTGTGATTGGACCAGACAAGGCAGTTGAGAATGAAGGACTAGGGTTCTTCTCTGAGAACTTTGCCTTAACACTAAAAACTTGAATAATAGTGACTTTGGCACCCTGTAACAATAATTTTTTTTCCAGAGAAGTAAAGTGTAAGCAAATTATAGTTTCTCTAAAAGAATCTAGTTTTCAAATAAGTCTGGCCAACCCCCTCATTGTTTTCTTTCGAAAACATTACTATTGAAAAAGTTTGATAGCAAATTCACAGCACAAAGCTTTATTTGGGTTAACATTAGCCAGAGAGAATAGTCAGTGGCTGTAGTTATTCATCTCTGAAGAAGGATCAGATGCTCATCAGCCAAAAAAAGCTTTGGATTAGGCAAAATGATCTCCTGCAATGAAGTAGGATAAAATAAATACTTTAATGGATTCCATACTGATTTTATTACAGAATTTCTTACGGGAAACAGGTAGAAAAGATAGATTCCAATGGATTTGTGCATAAGGAAATGTACTAAAAGAAAATAGGTAATTTTATGCACTGATAGGTTCTGAATTAGATACAAGCCCTCAGAGAAAAGATCTGGACATGTTTGGGGCAGGTGTCAAGAATAAATAGGCTGTTGGATTAAAGAGAATAGCAGCAGTTAATGATGATTGCATTTAAACTCTCCCACAGAGCAAGGAATTCCTTGAAGTAGCTTGACAGCAAGAGCAGGCTGTCATGGGGGCTGGCTAGAAGGGTCTGGAAACACAAATCAGACAAA
>NW_007729894.1:12149-13199 GCF_000696425.1 Galeopterus variegatus
CAGCAAGAGCAGGCTGTCATGGGGGCTGGCTAGAAGGGTCTGGAAACACAAATCAGACAAAATGAAGTTCTGATGGTGGTGTGTGTTCATTTAATCATGAACACTGACATCCAAAGTTAATTTTGAAAGCAAAGGGAAAATTCTGGCAACAGAAGAAGAGCAGGGCTTTATGATTTCTCAAACAATTGCAAGAAGGAGTGGAAGGAGCACTCTGAAGAGGAAGAATATCAGAGAAACAGAAATATTTGAGAGATGATACACAGCTTAACGAGAACGTTAATGTGCTGATAAGGTAAAACTCCAAACAGAGGAATTTCCCTGAGCTAGTTTCTTTTGGAAATACAAGTAAAATTCAACTTGGACAACAATTTTTTATGCCTGATGTATTGAGGCTACACATTATGTTAACAACTTTCTTAACCAGCTAATAACCAGTTTTTGACATTTGGAAATTCCTCACTTCTGTTTCAATTTATTGCTCTTTTTCTAAAGACAGAACTACTGTGTGGTGTAATAAAATAATTGACAAAGAATGTTTTGTGACCCCTGCTAGTAATCTTTGTATTCCTCTCATAGGCACGTGTGTCTGCAGTGTGTGCCCACTGACAAAAAAGCCACATCTGCTGAAAATGCTGCAGTCAGAGGGTTTTTATTTGAAGGATGGCTTCACTGGGAAGTAATGTTGTCATGTGGATACACTGCACCCAACATTTCCCAGTTACTCTAATAATACTCCATTACAAATACTGCTTACACACAGGAGAACATTTTACCATGTGTCAGGGACTAAGATGGATTACCAAACCTTTGGAAGAGCTGTAGTCATCTGCAGCAACCATAAATATTAAAGGTTGAAAAAGATATGCTCCACAACTTACTACACGTAGCTATAAGCAAATAGTCATAGAACATAAACGGTTATGGTTGCTCACGTTAGAGCGGGTGCACCACTACACAACCAATCCCAAGACTCACAAAGCAGGGGCCAAAGGTAAGGAGCATCCAATTCGCTCTAGATAAGATCATTTGGGACACACGAAAGATTATCCA
>NW_007729894.1:14187-15850 GCF_000696425.1 Galeopterus variegatus
GCGGGTGCACCACTACACAACCAATCCCAAGACTCACAAAGCAGGGGCCAAAGGTAAGGAGCATCCAATTCGCTCTAGATAAGATCATTTGGGACACACGAAAGATTATCCAGGCAGGTCCAGGCACAGACTATTCCCTAGTCAGATGGTTAAGGGTTAGCACCAGTTCTTTGCTAAGAAAGAACAGGTTGCTGTGTTCAGAATCCCCTCTGTCTTCTTTAACATTCACTGTATTTAAGTGTGCACAGTGATTTGAACTTATTTTTCATCTCAGAGTATAGATTCAGTTATTCTTGATGATCCTTTTTCATTTTGTGAAGCACTGAGTTTAAAACCCACCTAGCGACAATCCAACCAACACCCCAGGAATTCTCAGAATCAACGTTGTCTAGTTGAGTCAGGTTTGATATTCAGAGTTGGAAAAATGAGGTAAAGAGGTAAAGAGTCCTTCTTAACAAATTCTCTGCATAAGTAGATTTGTGCTTGGGTAAGTTAAATGTTATATTAGAGCCCTACAAGTATTATACCTTGAAGGTTTACCACAGTGTTTAAAACTGTATGAATTCATTCATTCATTCCATAAGCATTCAACAAAGGTTCACTATGCTGGCCACTGTGCAAGAAGGGATTAAAAAGGGATGAAGCTGGAAATATAAAAACTAGTTAGGATTCTGCCATAATCTAGAGGAAAACAGATGAGGGCTGATCTAAGGTGGCATTAGAAGTGGCATGAGAAGGGAGAAGACAGAGTTAAGAGAAATTTAGAGATGGACAGTAGTTCATGAGTAAAAGCAGTATAGTACATAGGACAAATAAATTACTATACTCAAGAGTAACATATTAAATTGGATAGATCCTAACTTGTGAAAAATAATAGACCTGCCCATTACATACGGAGACCCCAGCAGATAACCATAAAGACTCTAGGTCAACAATGGAAATTTCTTTAGCCAAGTACAGGTCCCAGTTCTTTTATTAAAGAGAATTCGACCTGAATTTATATGGAGATCAAAGGAGCAAGCTCTGTAAATCTCACTTGAAAACTATTCCACGCATAAAATGATTAAGACTGCTAAGTTATAGAGATGATTTATCTGCAAAGTGACAGAAACCTCATTTTCAATAATTTTGAAATAGTTTTGGACACAGCTAGAAGTAGATGAAGACAAGTTATATGTAGAAATTATAGTAAAAATTCATAAAATACATCTAATGTTGAAATAATTATTAGGGTTTCAAACAATGAATCTCATGCTCCTTAGCATGGAAAGATAAATGTGTATTTACTGGACAATTCCTGTGAAGGCAAACATTGAAACAAACAAGATATTACGTTTAAAATCTCCTTGGTCAGGAAATTTACACATATAACCAAATCATTTGGAACTTGGATTTTGTGGCTAAAAGCAGTTTCACTTCATGCTTTCTGTTTATTTTAACTTTAAATCCTCAGTTTTACAAAATGTGAAGTAGCAGTTCCTTGATAAAGGTATAGGTTTCATAAGAAAGATCTGTTATAAAAAAGGCTATTATGTAGATTATGCATAAATCAGAATTATTATGTAAGTATTTTGTTCTCTTCCTTGTAAATTACATCAGAAAATAGTATTTTTTATTTTCCTTTTTTGTCTTTTTTACTGACCGGTAATCGGATCGCAACCCT
>NW_007729894.1:16743-22119 GCF_000696425.1 Galeopterus variegatus
AACCCTCGGTGGGAGCGCCGCCGCGCTCCCAAGCGGCGCACTCTCCAGTGCGCCACTGGGCTGGCCCAGAAAATAGTATTTTTGAAGCATATTAGTGTACTTCTATTCCTTCTTCATAATCTGGGTTAAAAATGTTTCTTGAGATATCACTGCTGAAGAAAATACCATTTTGAAACATTATTAGTTTTTCAAAGTTCAATTTCTGAGTCCTACTTTGAATACTTCAAGAAAAAAAATAATTTTTAAATCCTTTATTTACATATTTTCTAGCATATTAGTATGAACAAGAGTTAATTATGATATTAGAGGCTGTAGGGCCCAAAATAATTATTAAAGACAATATAAAAAGACCATCATTGGGAAGTCTGAGATTAGAAAGGAAGAAATTCCAAGTTTGCAGTTTCCAGGTAAATGGTCTGTGAAATAAATGTACCAGGTTATTCTACATTTTTAATGCAAGGACATTTTCAGATTTTAAAAGATCCACATTATGAAGCAAGGTAGTGTTATTGAATGACTCCTTTAATTGGTTACCTTAGGAAAACTACAGTGATTAGTCTGGAGAGAAAAAGGGAAAAAACTTACAAGGGGAATTCT
This sequence comes from Galeopterus variegatus, assembly GCF_000696425.1. Taxonomy (NCBI): domain Eukaryota; kingdom Metazoa; phylum Chordata; class Mammalia; order Dermoptera; family Cynocephalidae; genus Galeopterus; species Galeopterus variegatus. The sequence continues at coordinate 17,341 of NW_007729894.1, forward strand.
AAGGCTTCTTCTCTTTGTGTGAGTGAGGAAGAGGTTAGAGATAGCAATGGAGTTTTTATGTTTTTTTAAAAGTGGCATCATTTATGGTCCCTCTTGATTGCTTTCCGCATCTTGCTAAAGCTGGTGTAACACCTCCTATGTTATTGATTTTGAATATAATTTCAATTCACCTCTGTTGAGAGCAAATGGCTTAGCTGTTCTGGGATTTATACGACATTCCCAACTGTGATGTCAAAGTCATGCATCGCTTAATGACAGGGACACTTTCTGAGAAATGTGTTGTTAGGTCATGTTGTCCTTGTCCTAGGCCTACAAAGGCTTGGGATCATCCATATCGCTGTCTTCCACATCTTGTCCTCCTGGAAGATTTTCAGGTGCAATAACACACATGGAGCTGCCATCTCCTATGGTGACAAAGCCTTCTCCTGGAATACCTCCTGAAGGGCCTGAGGTTGTTTTATGGTTAACTTTTTTTTATTATAGGTAGGTAGATGGAGTATACTCTAAAATAACAATAAAAAATATAGTATAGTAAATACATAAACCAGTAACAGTCATTTATTATCATTGTCAAGTATTATGTACTGTACATAATTGCATATGCTGTATTTTCATACGACTGTCAATGCAGTAGGTTTGCTTACACAGCGTTGCCACAAACATGTTAGTAATGTGCTGTGCTATGACATTATGACAGGTATAGTATCACTAGGTGACAGGAATTTTTTAGCTCCATTATAATCTTGTGGGACTACTGTCGTATATGTGGTCCATTGTTGACCAAAACATCATTATGCAGTACATGACTATAATTCTATGGCNACATAATTGCATATGCTGTATTTTCATACGACTGTCAATGCAGTAGGTTTGCTTACACAGCATTGCCACAAACATGTTAGTAATGTGCTGTGCTATGACATTATGACAGGTATAGCATCACTAGGTGACAGGAATTTTTTAGCTCCATTATAATCTTGTGGGACTACTGTCATATATGTGGTCCATTGTTGACCAAAACATCATTATGCAGTACATGACTATAATTCTATGGCAAAGTAATTAAAATCTCCTGTTCTGAAGTCATAATTGCTGAGTTGGAGTCTGGTTCTGCCATTTGCTGGTTGTATGCCTTTACAGAAGTCACTTAACTTCTCTAAGTCTAGATTCCTCATTTGTGAACTGAGCATTGATCCCATGGGGTGTTGCAAGTGTTAAATCCATGGAAAGTTCTCAGAGGGCTACCTGCCTGGAGCATAATATACATGCAACAAATATTAGCCATCATTATTACTACTAAAGAACTAAAAAATGTAACTAAAGGAACTAAAATGAATGCGATATAGCTTAATTTTTTATAGTGATCATTTTTGGGGTATGCCATAGGAAATGATTTGGTATCTCTGGGTCTTGAACTCAAAATCCTTAATCATTAGAGAAAAAAACCTGGGCTTCTTAAGATTACCTTGAAGTTTAGAGATAAAAAATGTAAAGCATGTAATCCAGCACCCAACAGATAGTGAGTGGTAGGAGGTGCTATTATTACTGTTACCACCATATTATATAAATTTATTTTCTGTCGATTTCGGCTTGACACATNACATAATTGCATATGCTGTATTTTCATACGACTGTCAATGCAGTAGGTTTGCTTACACAGCGTTGCCACAAACATGTTAGTAATGTGCTGTGCTATGACATTATGACAGGTATAGTATCACTAGGTGACAGGAATTTTTTAGCTCCATTATAATCTTGTGGGACTACTGTCGTATATGTGGTCCATTGTTGACCAAAACATCATTATGCAGTACATGACTATAATTCTATGGCAAAGTAATTAAAATCTCCTGTTCTGAAGTCATAATTGCTGAGTTGGAGTCTGGTTCTGCCATTTGCTGGTTGTATGCCTTTACAGAAGTCACTTAACTTCTCTAAGTCTAGATTCCTCATTTGTGAACTGAGCACTGATCCCACGAGGTGTTGCGAGTGATAAATCCATGGAAAGTTCTCAGAGGGCTACCTGCCTGGAGCATAATATGCATGCTACAAATATTAGCCATCATTATTAATACTAAAGAACTAAAAAATGTAACTAAAGGAACTAAAATGAATGCTATATAGCTTAATTTTTTGTAGTGATCTTTTTTGGAGTATGCCATAGGAAATGATTTGGTATCTCTGGGTCTTAAACTGAAAGTCCTTAATCATTAGAGAAAAAAACTTGGGCTTCTTAAGATTACCTTGAAGTTTAGAGATAATAAATATAAAGTGTGTAACCCAGCACCCAACAGATAGTCAGTGAGTGGTAGGATTATTACTGTTACCACCATATTATATAAATTTATTTTCTGTCGATTTCGGCTTGACACATGAATGCTTGAAGCCAACAGGCAGAAGTTATGCATGGCCATCTGGGACAATGGTGTGGAGATGGCCAAGGTTGTGGTCAGTACACATTCTTTGAAATTTTTTCCTCTCAAAAACAGGTACCCCTTAGATACCTGCTATGACTTCTTTCTCAGAGCCTCTCAAGTTGCACTCTCTATTAAGTTGCACTATAACCTTGAAACTTACAAGGCTGGGTCTGGTTATAAAGGAATCATGTTCAAGGGAATTGCTTAATGCAAGGTGTCAAAAGTATTGAAATCAATAAAGCATGCAGAGAACTCCTGGATAATTGCAATGGTGTAATGCCAAGATCATACCTGATTTAGAAAACTACCAGTCCACGTTGTTTTATGTAATTTGCCATCCAGGAAAAATATCCATTCTGGAAATTTACTCCCTTGGCAATGGTATGATATATTTTTTTAAAAATCTAGAAACCACCGTACATTCATTTAAAACTACTTTGAGACTGGGATTTTATTTGCCTGGGATATGCGGCCTCCTATCGTGACCCTAATTTTCTAAATTTATGAGCATATAATCTTATTAATTACCCATGAACATAATTTCTGAGGAAAAAAGCCCTGCCTATATATCTACCACCTTTACGATATAAGGGCAGCAGGATCTCAGTCTGTACATAAGAGGGAATGACACTCGGTTGTGCTTTAGAAATGGGGACAGAAGTTGAGAAGAATGTCTAAGCTTACTGAAGTGTGTCCTACCTCACTTTAGCCATACTGGATGGATTCAAGAGCTGGACAAAGGAATCATCCTCTTCGGTGACAGTGGTGTCTTCAGACTCAGGACTGTGAAAAGACACCCATCTCTCTGTGAGAACAGTAAAAAGCCTCCCCTTGTGTGATGTTCTGCCTGTAGGTACTACAGTGAGAAATACAGAAGAACGCTCCTCTGACTAGAAGAAATTTCCCTGAAATTGCTGATAAAATAATAACATTCCATGCAGCACAAAGACAGAAGCAACTTACAAACATGAAGTGTCACTGAGGCCAACCTCAAATCTGACTTTGCCATTGTGGAGTAGACGATGTGTCATGGGGCCAAGAGGAAGAGACAGCAGAAAAACAAGCAGTTTCCCAGGGAGTTGTGGCAAAGCTCAGGACTTCAAACAGAGCCTCCACCAAATGACAAGTGCAACCACCTCCAAGGGGCAAAGAGATAATGCCAGCCTACCAGATGACCAGAAATACTATGTCACTACAGTGAACCAGCTGTCCCCAAATCCCAGGGGAACTAAAGAGTAATAGCAAGGAGTTCATAAAATAATGTCTGAATTGAACTTCTTTTTAGATGACTTTATATATATATATATATATAAACATATATGAGGGTACGTCAATATGTTCATGGAAAGATTAGTATTTTATTTTAATTCTGTTTTTCCATGAGCTTTTTGAAGCACTCGTATAATACAAATATGTATGTCTAACACTATATCTTAAAGGTGTGTAAAAGTTACTTAAATATACTGATTAAAGTAGTGCTTTATTTTCTCAATCAAGAGGTACTAAAAGTTGTGTTATTTTCATACAGAAGTCTGCAAAATGTTCTGGCTCTGAAAAATGACTCTNAAAAGTTGTGTTATTTTCATACAGAAGTCTGCAAAATGTTCTGGCTCTGAAAAATGACTCTGCTGTGCAATTCCTGAAATCCAGAGCAAAACAGTACTCCAATCCTAAAACACAGAAGTATCATTTCTGAAGCACAATGATGTATCCAGTAAAATGGTTAACATTTGAGTTTGAATTGGGTTTTAATTGTTCTGTCTTTTTGTCTGTGCATGTGTGTACTAAGTAGTGACCTTATATGAATTTCCAAGTTAAATACCACCACTTAAAAACAAATAGTGGAGTCAGGGCCCTTAAAACCCAAACAAGTGCTCTCTGCTGTCATAAGAATCAGCACAACCTCTTCTGGGCCCAGCAGAGAGGAAAGCAGCCTCTGCCTCTTTCCCACATTCTGTGTGAGTCCAAGGTGGCAGTCCAAAATATTGTAGGGCAGTGCTGATTTGGGGCAAGTCACAGTGTGCTCTTCACTTCCACTTTTACTCAGATAAAAGCAGAGCAAAGTCAGTATCAAAATCATTCGAAAAGGAAACCTGGAGGAATGATTAAAAATGCTCAAACATCTCCAAATCAGTAAGATGTGCAGAAAGAAGAGTGAAGCCCTATTCTCTGCACGGGTGATAGCCGTGTTGTGCACTGTGAACACTATATTCAAGCAAATGCTTTGGATAAAGCGGGCATTACAGGGTAGATATGCAGAATATATCATCTGTAGCCATAGGTATGCTAGAAATTATTGCTCTTCATTTTTAAAAGCAATGATTCGTTTTATACATCTCCAGATTTAACATGCCACTCTATC
>NW_007729894.1:22661-24383 GCF_000696425.1 Galeopterus variegatus
GGGCATTACAGGGTAGATATGCAGAATATATCATCTGTAGCCATAGGTATGCTAGAAATTATTGCTCTTCATTTTTAAAAGCAATGATTCGTTTTATACATCTCCAGATTTAACATGCCACTCTATCCAAAAATGGAGCCATTTTGCTATTTATCAACATTTTCTTTCACAAACCCTTTGCAGACATCAAGAATTTAATTGGAGATATTTGTTGAAGATGTTGGGGTCTAAACCAAAATATTTTAAATCATTTTTAGCAAGACCATTTTTTGGGTGTGAAATGAACGTATATTGAACTTATCATTCTTATCATTAACTTATCATTCTTAAAGCATGGCTTAAGAAAAGATCTAATGTAGCATTCTATAAAGAAATAACCATCGATGAATAAATGAATGAAATTTTCTCATTCTTCATAGGATTCGATACATATCTTGGACTATATGCATAACTCATACATATGAATATAATAATATTATATCTATATGAAAAGACAAAGAGCTTTCTTCTAATAAATGATTTATGCTAATTACATCCCTAATCCCCATTTAAGAGAAGTGATATTTATGGGGGGATTTTGGGGAATATTTGTTGTCCTTGTATCTCTGTTGGTCAAAGCCAGACCATGGGATAGAAGAGGTTCAAACCAAATTTTCCTTGGTAGTCTGTTTTTCCACCTTAAATGCTTTCCCTGGGTTGCCTTTTGGTGTTATAATGTTAACTTTTGTAGTGAAAATCTATAAGAAGTAGCCATCTAAAATCCAATGTGTGTGCGTGCAGATGTATATGCGCATAATGTATCTCTACCCATGTATACTGATACCAATACATACTCAGTATTTCATGGAGAGCACTTCAATATAAAATTCTATATAAGAAACTTATTTTAAAACTATTAATTAGTAAAGTTCTACTGAGCAATCACTATTTATAGTCTTTATAACATAATTTCAATATTTCATTTTAAGTTTGGCCATCAAGAAATAAATTTTTTTGGCCTGCTGTTTATGTTTTGTTGGTTTTTTGGAGATTTTTGTGGTTGTTTTTGCCTATTCTTATTATGTCCCTTGATGATTGATATTTTATTTAGAATCATATAATTTCCTTTCATATAATATGATTTTAGTTTTGGGGGTTGTGTTCATTTGTTAAGCTACCTCAGCTCTTTAGTGGAAAAATGCAGGGATAGAGATGAAGACATAATATAGATAGAGACATAGGTACACAGATATTGATAGATACAGATCTCTAGCTAAGCTCTCTCGCTTCCTCCCACCGTGTGTGTGTGTGTATGTGTGTGTATAATTGCACAATTCAATCTAACTCATTTAAAATCTTCTTATATAAAATAAATGTGACTTTAGTTCTCAGAAATTCACTAGACCTATGCTTTCTCCTGGTAAACACAACCATATACGCAATTGTTTGCCTGTAAGGGAACTGAAACAATCTTAGAACTGTGTTCTCACCATAACTAACTACAAAGTACAGTTAAACATTTAAGGAAATTTGAGAGGTAACTGTGTGTAATCTACTTCAAGAGGTCATCAGGCAGGGAAATGTTTAGGTCTTTACGGATTTCCATGCCCATTCTCTTGAAACAAACACATTCTCAGGATATTGCTTTGGCTTTTTTCCTCTTGACCAGCTGCTTCACACATATTCTCTTCTCAAGGGCCAGTTTTCTTTTTTTTTTTTTTTTTTTTTTTTTTTTTTTTTTTT
>NW_007729894.1:25302-31485 GCF_000696425.1 Galeopterus variegatus
GACCGGGGTCTCTTCCCGCTCGGTTTTGTCGGCCTCTGGCTCAGGGAGGCCCGACATATTTTATCTATGATGATACTACAATTCTAAATCAACTATAAGTGAACCCGTGTTAATGCCATTTGTACAGAAAATCACGCCTGTAAAGGGTCACTCAGGGTGCAGAAAGTCATCCAAAGACATCAAAAACTATTTGAATATTTGAATTGTATTTAAAACAAGCATATTTTCAATGAAAACGCCATGTTTCTTCTACCTTTGACAAGTAGAACTTGCTAAACTATAAATCTTAGAAAGAATGTGTTAGAAAACGAGTCTGTCTGCCCAGCAAACCAAAAGGCGCACTCAAAGGGATGGTGTGGCAGTGATCCTCAAGCTGCCCTGTTTTTCTCTCAGGAGACAATATTTCAAACGTCTAATTGCAATGAGTCCTTATCAAAATAAATTCTGGAAAATATTCCTTAAAACTAGTAAAAACTTTTAGTAAATGTGAGTTGAGCCCAGGAAAGTAAAATACAAGAGCCCCTGCTCTGAGCACAATGACAAAGCCTCCATCCTATCAAGATACAAAATATATAGGTTGGGTGATAGAACACTGAACCATGAAGGTCTAAAATACAATCCCCATAAACTAATGTATATATATGTATTATATATGAGGGTACTTCAAAAAGTTTGCAGAAAGATTCATGTTATCTTTCAATTCTATTTTTCCACGGACTTTTTGAAGTACCCTCGTACGCATTATATATATACACATATATAAAACTAAATTTAAGTCAATACATTACGAACCCTTCAAGCAATGCTTTAACATCTCATAACTGTAGCCAAAGATTTTGAAGGACCATGAGGGCTATGTTGAGATGTTATTTCACTGCCACTCGATTCAACAAAGCTTATGCAATGTTAATCAAGGACTCTAAACTAGAGAAACACACAAAGAAATGTTAACTGCCGACGATATTTTACACAGTTGGTTTTCTGCCACGTTTCTGTTTCTAGTAGTCAACGTTCTCTGCTTCAACATCGTGCCTGGCTGTGTGTGTCTCGTGCATCTAACACTGTTCAAGACATAATGAAAGGAAATTTTAAGACACACCTAGTATATGATTCAGCCCAAATTCCAGCCAGGCCAATTTGGATGTGGAACCATGCTCTTCACCGAGAAGGACCCTGTTTTCTACAGTATGAATGACACTGCAGTTAATAGCAGTGAAGTACACTGGTGTCCTAGCTGATGTGTATATAAGATGCTGTCGCACTCACTGAGGACAAGGGCCTGGTCACATCTTACTCCATTTTCAATGTGTTTCTTGTGCTTTCTCTCCTACTGAAAAGAAATGCTGGTTATGTAATAAAGAAGCCAAGTCAGTCATTCGAAAGTTCTTTTACAAAACTTCTCATTCCATTTTATACTCTACGCTCCCATTATTACTGCAAACTCCGTAGTCTTTGTCACTTCCCATTCCTCTACAATCCTTCCCCCTTACTCCTCCTTCTCTCTTGCCCTTTATATTCTAGAACACACATAAAGCTTAAAGGTCATGGCTGCTGGTATGACATTTTTATTCTGTAACCTAAATCCTTTGTGTATATTTATGCATAAAGATACAGATATAGATAGGTGTCACAGACAATATTATATCATAAATGAAAAATAAAATATTGACTAATAATTCTTCTTCTTCAGCAAATCAAATTTTGACATTATCCAAATTCCCTTCTACATTTTTCAGAGGCATGAGTTCTCTTAAGAAGATTCATTTCTTATATCCCATGAAGTATTTGATTTTTAAAAAAAAATTCCTTTGGAAAATACTATTTTACACTAAATTACTTAATATTTCGAAGAACCCCACAAAGCAGGTATTAGTACCTTTCATTTTACCTATTAGAGCGTAGACTCCAGAGAGATTAGTCAGGTAGTTTGTCCACGTTTACAAGCACTAAGTAGCATATAAGGGATTCAAACTCAAGTTTATGACCTGAGCTCCATGTCCTTTCTGTCTTATAACATAAGCTTATCTCATATCTCTGATAAAAATTGTTCAAGATGCTGCACAGTTGTGATAATTTTCTTTTGAATCTACAAATTTTCCTCCTGGTGGACACACTTAATTGTATTTTACAGGTTCTAAAATGCACAATTTAAAAATATTTTAACATCTCTTAAATGGGGATGCATCTCACAATCAAGGGCGATTGACGTGCTGGGGTGTCACTCAAGTGGCAGCAGCGATAACACTGTCATTATCTGGACAGGCATAAACATGATTATAGTCTCAGTGACACACTGGGCAACTGTAACTCATTGATGTCGGGTCCACAAATAACAAGGACCACCTGGGAAAGAATAGGAGTCCTGGCTGCATTCTGAAAACATCTTGGTAACACCTTCTTGTGAGATCAGGAAACAATCAACATCAAAACTTGCAAAATAGGTGAGGTGTGAGCATCTTGCAAAAAAATCTCAGAGACAACTGCAGAGCACCAATAAAAAATGCTGCATAACCAGAATTCTCAATGGGACAGAGGAATATTTATGGAGACACATGGACTTCGATGACTCAGAGATGAAAAGTGATTCAGAAGAGCCGAAATCTTTATGAGAGAAGTTTTAGAAATAACTTAACTAATTTATGCCACTTATTTTTCCTTTTCACGTATGCACACAATGCTATGAGATAGAATTTACGTTGAATAATCCTACAAAGCTCTTTCGCTAAGAGTTATGTTTAATCAGTAGTGCTTCTTTCTTTTCCTAGGGGAGTAGACAGCATCTTAGAGGTGATGAAATATAGATAATTTACTTAGGGTGTTTCTTATTGTTAGACATTCTTGTTATTCCCAAATGTTTGCTATTAGAGATAAATAATGCTTTAACAAACCACATATGTCGATAGTTTGTCTCTCGTTGAATAATCCTACAAAGCTCTTTCACTAAGAGTTATGTTTAATCAGTAGTGCTTCTTTCTTTTCCTAGAAGAGTAGACAGCATCTTAGAGGTGATGAAATATAGATAATTTACTTAGGGTGTTTCTTATTGTTAGACATTCTTGTTATTCCCGAATGTTTGCTATTAGAGATAAATAATGCTTTAACAAACCACATATGTCGATAGTTTGTCTCTTTTGTATTATAATGGAAAGAAATCCATAGACGGGGTATTATAGAAGCAGAAGAAATGAATATTTTTATAGTTTTTTGTTAATATAATCAAATTTGCACTGCTATCAGTACAGCATTCTAGTTTTACAATTCAATGAACATGCTATCAACATTTAATAATATTTTTTAATTTAAAAGATTAGAATACATCATTATTTAAATTAGCATTATTCTGATAGTAAGGGGTATGAATATTGGTGTTCCCCCCAAATTTATATGTTAAAACCCTAATCTTCAACTTGGTGGTATTTGGAGATGGGTCCTCTGGGAGGTAATTAGATCATGGGGTGGTCTTACGATGAGATTAGTGCCCTTACGAGAAGTGAGGAGAGAGCTTGGTCTAAGTCACCCCGTCTAAGGTAATTTGTTATAACAACTGAGCTAACAGTAAGTTTTATACTTCCCCACATGCATATTTACCAATCATATTTTCTCCTGTTAAAAGTCTTTTTCTTTACCTTATTGATTAATCTATAGGAAATTAAAAATCACATTGATAATTTGTATGTTTCATTATATGTTATTGATAGAAACATTTTACCTATTATGTTTCTACAAATATTTTCTAGTCTATTTTATTTTCTATTTTGTTCATATTCTCATGGTACAGAAGTCAAAAAATTTTAGATAATTAAATGTCTTTTTGATTTCTTCTACTTTGCAAAGTTTGATAAATATTAGGTTTTATTTTTAACTTAATTTAAATCTTATTTGGTATGTGATATGAAATATGAATTTAAATTATTTGTTCTTTAAGTAGCTTGTTATCCTATTTATGAAATAGTCATCTTATTAAGTGGTTTTTCTCTCCCTAATAGTTTTGAGTACTACCATGTCCAATGTTTTTCTTATATGCAATATAAATTATTATTTTCTGTTCTGTTGATTTTTTTATGTTACAAAATAGGCACTGCTTTTTTCAACAGAGGATTTCACACATTAAAAATATGACATAATAGCATGAAATTAAAATGAATTTAAGGAAAGGGAAAGTATAACAAGCAAAAAATAAATAACCCAAAGGCTGTAAAATGGAGCCAAGACACATATATCATAATGTCCTCACAGGCGCTGTGGGCAGGTTACAACCTCAGCTCACCTTTCTAGTAGTCAGTACAGAAAAGGGATTTTTTTTTCAGTTCCACAATTCCTAGTGTCCCTGAGATGGAAACACAACAATGTTCAGAATACATGCAGATAGTCTATGGGCTGAGTTCAGGGGGAATTTCTCCCTGGGCTCCCCATAATAAAGACATTCTGGGACATAAGGGATGTTACCAGACAATATCCTTACAATCGATGTAATGATTCCATGAGACAATGTACGTTAGTGGCTCCTCCACAAACAGTAACTTTAAGGAGAAGCTTCAGGCAATCTTATTTATCTTCTTCATTGTTGCACCCTCATTGCCTGGCATATAGTAGATGCTTTCTAAATATTTACTGAATGAATGAAGGATGAAAATACTGAGTGGCACCACCCACAAGATTCTACTTCTTACAAAATACAGTGCAGCTCTGCGGTATGGCTGGTTTAGTGCAGTCCTGTGTGTCTCAGCATATAATTGATCTGGGAATAGGTCTAGTGGAAATTGGGGTGACGAACATGCTCTAATGCCACACCGTTTAATTTCTCATCACTCTATAATACATGTTTTTCAGTCTGATGGGGTTAATCCTCTTTCTATTTCTTTCCTCAAAATATTTTTTCCTATAGTTTTATCTCACCCTTTTAAGTCCAATCGGTAGCTAAAATAGTGTGTTCTGTTGTCTCTAGTCAGTGTGGCCTTGAGTCCTGCTTTGTTCAGGGCAGTCTAGTTTATGCCTGTTGACCCAGTATAACGTTTCACTCTCAAAAGTGTCCAGATTTGGATGATACATTATGTGGTCACCTTACTGATTTATTCCATCAATTTTATTCATTCCTGCAGCTGTCACCACAGTGTGACCTCACCTCCCTCTAAGTGGCAACAGAGCCCCTCGACCTGTACGTTCCATCCTCTTCCTTCTTCCCTTCAGCCCAGACAAATGCCTCTTTCCTGCTTTCAATACTTTAAAACATGTATACTGAATAAACTAACTAATAAATTCTCATACATTTTCCCCAATAGTGTTTTATATTATTTGGTCAACCTTTAAGAAAAATCTCGGTTGAGATTTTACACTTAATTGGTCTGGATATCAGTATCCTTGGTCTATGGTTCTCAATCATTTAATGATTCTTATATTATTTACTGAGGAATTGTTTCCATCCTATTTCCCCAAAAACTTAACCTTTGAAATTCTATCTGGAACTCAGAAGCCTACACAATGCTAAGTCTATAGTACTCTGTAATTTTGTGAGGTTACATCAAGAATAAACAGCCTGGAATCCTGGATCAAAAGATTCCTAACTGTGGCATGCGGTTGGTGTGCCTCTTACATACTTTAGGATGAAAGTAACATAGTATGAAACCTTTATTCTTAAAAGCCTTCCACCTAAATTCATATTTCCATTCTCACAGCTCACCTACTCGGCAGGTATTTTATACTGAATAAACAAATGAGGAAATGAAATTTATGAGTTATGATCAAACAATAAAACTATACTAAAAGTGAGTGTAGATTCAAAAGGAGAGAACAGAACTGAGGTTACCAGAGGTGGGAAAGGGGGAGTAAGGGAGGAACTGGTGAAGGCACATGAAAAACGATTACCTTATGTAATGTGAATAGACTAATTATCCTGATTTGAGCATCACATATTGCATATAGGTACTGATATTCAGTGCTTTACCTTACAGGTCTGTACAATCATCTATGTTACAATAAAAAATAAATTTAAAAAAAAGTGAATGTAGAACCTTTTGTCTTGATTCTTAGTTCCATTCACTTAATTTCATTGTGAGACAGAACAAATTAATAAGAAAGATTTGACATTATTAATGATATTTATTTATCTTCCTAATTCTGAAAAAATACCTTTTTTTTTTTTTTTCCTTTTTGTCTTTTTTCGTGACCGGCAACGGATCGCAACCC
>NW_007729894.1:32485-42482 GCF_000696425.1 Galeopterus variegatus
ACCCCTCACTCAGCCAGTGAGCGGCCGGTCTGTATGTGGGATCCGAACCCTCGGTGGGAGCGCCACCGCGCTTCCCAAGCGGCGCACTACAGCAGTGCGCCACCGGGCCGGCCCTGAAAATATACCTTTTTTTAAAAATGCTGGATGCTCTTTTATATAGCAGGCATTTTACCTAATGAAACATGTTTTTCAAAGTATAAAAGTAAAACAGTCATTTACCAACATTCAGCATGAATACTTTTATATAACAGAGGGAAAAGAAGCCACATACTCCAAAAAAAAAAAAATCCATTGAAAAGATAATAAAAATTTGTAAAAGGATATTTCTATAACCAATTAGTAATATGTCACATTAAAACATTCATAAGTTTTTAAAAATTTTATTTTATGTACAAAGAGATAGCATGGTTTGGTAGCTGTCTCGGATTACCCATTCAAGGATCACTTAGTCCAACTTGATGAAGCCTCTATCCTTCGCCTACTGATGGCAACACTGGCGGCACATAGAAGCTGTATTTCCGGATCAGACTGAGCCATGGCCAAATTTTCACAGGTGGTTCCAGTAGAGCTGCTGGTGACCCCTCTTGTGTTCAGGAGGGCAACAAGGCACAAGGAAGGAGCCAGCATCTCTTTGTTGTTCTTATGAAGAACTAGTTTTGTATTTACTTGGAAATTAAGTGTATCAATTTTGAAAAATTGGTAATAAGGAACATGTGTATAAAAAATATTTTGTAGGTTTCTGGTCAAGATGGCAGAATAGACTGTCCTCAGTGTCACTCTCTCCCACAAATCAACCAATTTACAGCAATTAAGAAGCAATGACAGCCAAGCTGGGGCCACTAGAGTTCAGGGGAAGAGGAATAGACCTGAGTGCATGAAGGCAGGAGAAGCCACGATGAGAGAAAGAAAGAATCACTCTGACCTTTATGAACCCTGGCCACTTCAAGGCTGGAGCTGCTGAGTACAGAACAGGAGCTGGCAAAAGCTGCAGCTGTGCCCTTTGGATAGAGTTGCTTGGAGGTGCAGGGGAGAAGAGGGCCTCGGTGGCCCCTAGGCCGGCAAGACCACTAACAGGGTTCCCGTGGACTCACATAGGAGTGAGAGGCCACAGACAACTGAAAATAGGAGCCCACTCAGAGGCTGATGAGTCATTGCAAGGGACGAGCACATGGCCCACCCCATGGGAAGTGTGTGGAATGCAGGTAGTGGGGGAGATGGGCCCACCAGGAGAACACTGGGGGAAAGCATGGATAGCTGATCTGCCCTCCCATCAGCACAGGACCAACTCAGTGGAGACTGATCAGGAATATAGAACTGCAGGGGCTGCAGTTTGCTGAAAAGACTCAGGCCCAAATCAGTGTGCCCACACAACCCAGGTGTACCAGACCTCACAAGACCCAGAAGTGCTTACAATGTCAACAGTAAACCCTGAGCTGCACAAAAAGCCTTCCCCAGGGAATCAGCAGCAAAGCAAATTTACCTCAAGTACAGGGTTCAAGTGCTGGTCCCCACAGGAAGTTCCCCCATTTTAGAAGTAAGCAAAGGACAACAAATTAGTTCTAGTGCAGACTTTAAGTAGTGGGAACAAATGATCCAACACAGAATTGAAAGAAAAAACAAAATACCCACAGATCAGAGAAAAAACTTGATATTAACCAGTTAAAGGTCTAACACCACCAAAGAACACCTACAAAACCTAGTTGTAACAAAGCTCTCTGGGCTCCAAAGTTGGGGAGGTGGAGGGCCATAGGCCTCAGCCATGCCCCCCAACATCCATAACCAGCTCAGTGATGACCGTCAGGCTGCCTCCAGAAACACCCTGGGCCCTTAAGCCAGGGCAGTGGGGGGTTGAGGGCCTCAGCCACACTTCCCTGACATCTGCAACCAGCCCAGCAATGACAAAGTGGTTGCTGGAAGCCCCCTGGTCTCCCCTGCCAGAATGAGGGGCGTGCCCTGGGCCTCAACCATGCCTCCCCTGCTTCCTCCTCCTCCCACACTATTTCCCTCCCTCTTCCTCTCTCCCCCTCCCCCAATTGCTCCCCAACATCTTAGAATGTAAAAAAAAATTAACAAATAAATACATTTAAAAAAATAAAAAATAAAACTAAAAGAAATAAATAAATAATTAAAATTAAAATAAAAAATATGTTGTATACTTTCTCTTTCTCAATTGAGGCCAAAGAAGAAATTGATTTAAGTAGGACAAAACCTCTAGATTATGCTAAAATAGAAATGTTAAAATATAATTCCCATTCTTATGTTTTAACAGTCAGGAAGAACGTACTGTTATGGAATACAGGTGCTCTGCAAAGCAGATTAATTGATATGCTAATGGTTCTTAGAGATGGGTACATTCCATCTTTAAGAGTTTTCTACTTGGTCCTAGTAGGAGAAAAGGGAAAGGATATCCAAAACAAGAAACTGTTTCTAGGTGGGAAAACATGATTATCTTTGAGATCCTGGCAGCTTCTATTTAAGTCCTCCATTTCACTATACTGACTGTAAAGAAAAATAAATTTACATTTTTTGCTCTGGAGAATATCAAACAAAAAATTTGATGGACTATCTCAGCACTTGATAGTATGAACAATTTGAAATGTTAGAAAACAAATCAAAAGCATTAAGCACTAACCTTTCAGTATTGAATGTTACCTGGTAAACAGCCGGATACTGCTGACATTAACACCTATTACAGTGCACATTAGTTTTACGGATACAATAAACCCTCCTGGATGATGAACATTTTGTAATTCAAAGAATGACTCATGAAAAATATAGTTTTCATTTGCTAAAGTGCTGTAGGATTGAATTTAGAAATGTCTTGCTGTGTTGAAATTGATTCAATTTGAATGGCAATCCAAAAGCTGCAATAAACTTTAAAAATGTACAAGGATGTTTTGCTGCTTTCATCTGTTTGGGAAAACAGAAGCAAAGAAGTATAATAACGTTCCTGGGACCCACTGCGCAGTTACATCCTGTTACATAAACAAGCATTATATAAAACAGAGTCATGATTATCACATCTATTTATGGAACAAATAAGCATAAACCAGATAAAGCCAGTTTTTACAAGACGTTAGATGGCATCCAATAAAGCATTACGATTGAGGTTCATCCTGTCCAAAACTTTTTAAATGTTTATATATCTTGATTTAGGTTGACCTAATAGTCCAACACCTGGATTTTTTAAAAAGTACATGCTAAATCTTTGCCAACAGATTCATTAAATGATTTTTGAAGACACGTAAAACCAATATGACTAAGAAAAAAATTCAGTTTAAACTTGAAATTTGTTCTCTGCTTTTCTCTGGTCTCTGGTCATTGTGTTAAAAGGTAAGCCTTAAGGAGTCACCTACCACCCATGATTTTCTCATTTTATTTTGTCATGAGGATTTAATTAAAACTGATTCTGAAGAGGAAGGTGACTGGCTGGCCTTTTTCAGCCAAGGCAGCAGTTAGAGGAAACAATTTCATAACAACAAGAAATGTCTTTCTTTAGAATTTTAAAACTATGGTAGACTCTCGTCATCCTGGATTTTAGGATGTATGAATGACTTTTCAAAGACCCATTCATTGCAATGGTTAACTTTGAGTGTATTCCCAGAAAAACAAAATTTGTTGAGCTTTGAAGATCAAATTTTAAAAGTTATTTATGTAGAAAATATAATTTAATCTTTATAATATTCCCATGTGGGTGATGTTTAACTCTTAGCCACACTGAATTTAATTGCAACAGCTCTTCATAAAACCATACACCTTCCTTAAGGTTTTTAGTACACAGACCTTCAAATATGTACAACTGTTGACATACAAAGGTTAAAAATAAGAAATTTTGAAGTACCAAAATAAGTATGTCTTAAAGTACTCCCTCCTCTGTCTGAAATTCCATGATCCTATAATCAAGTTATTTTTATTGCAGACAACAAGCTTGATCTGCCAAAGTTCTGCCAAAGTTGCAATGTCTGACTATAAACAAGTAAACACAAAAAACAGGAAGATAAAAAACATTAAAGTACCCATTTTTCTCTAGGGAAGTTAGAAATAAGTATGTTTTCTCTCCTTTCAATTTCTGAAAAAGAAAACTAATCTTGTATAATTGCAGTGATTGTTGAAACACTAAACCTCAGTTGAAAAATATGTTAGAGTATCATTTCCCCATTCCAATATTGTTTCTATATACAGAATGTTTTCATTATTTTGTCCTTTCTTAAAAATAAACTTTTATATCTGGTCTACAGAGTTGCCATTCTATGTTACCTTTGAGAAGTCACTCTTTTTGTAATAACAAGTTATATAGGCATACACTGGAATGTTATTCAACAGCTGGTTTAGAAGCTGATTATTTATAAATGTGCAAATATCTGTGATTTGGGGATGAAAGGTACTATTATGTTATTACCATGNCGTCATCCTGGATTTTAGGATGTATGAATGACTTTTCAAAGACCCATTCATTGCAATGGTTTACTTTGAGTGTATTCCCAGAAAAACAAAATTTGTTGAGCTTTGAAGATCAAATTTTAAAAATTATTTATGTAGAAAATATAATTTAATCTTTATAATATTCCCATGTGGGTGATGGTTAACTCTTAGCCACACTGAATTTAATTGCAACAGCTCTTCATAAAACCATACACCTTCCTTAAGGTTTTTAGTACACAGACCTTCAAATACGTACAACTGTTGACATACAAAGGTTAAAAATAAGAAATTTTGAAGTACCAAAATAAGTATGTCTTAAAGTACTCCCTCCTCTGTCTGAAATTCCATGATCCTATAATCAAGCTATTTTTATTGCAGACAACAAGCTTGATCTAGTTCTGCCAAAGTTGCAATGTCTGACTATAAACAAGTAAACACAAAAAACAGGAAGATAAAAAACATTAAAGTACTCATTTTTCTCTAGGGAAGTTAGAAATAAGTATGTTTTCTCTCCTTTCAATTTCTGAAAAAGAAAACTAATCTTGTATAATTGCAGTGATTGGTGAAACACTAAACCTCAGCTGAAAAATATGTTAGAGTATCATTTCCCCATTCCAATATTGTTTCTATATACAGAATGTTTTCATTATTTTGTTCTTCTTAAAAATAAACTTTTATATCTGGTCTACAGAGTTGCCATTCTATGTTACCTTTGAGAAGTCACTCAATTGCCTTTTTGTAATAACAAGTTATATAGGCATACACTGCAATGTTATTCAACAGCTGGTTTAGAAGCTGATTGTTTATAAATGTGCAAATATCTGTGATTTGGGGATGAAAGGTACTATTATGTTATTACCATGCATGCACAGTTACTGTAAATACTGTGGTAACCCAGGCCTGAAAGAATTTATTAAGTTAACATTATGCATTCTTTGGGTTTGGAGGTTTCTGAAACTCATCCATCATTCAGTACCAATTGAGATACCACGAAGCCCAACTATTGGGCAACTTTATTTTAATTCCCTGCCCCTCCCTTTCCTTTTTCCTGTTCCACCATCTTTATCTAACCTCTGTAACCAATCATGATTTGTTTATTAACATTCAAAAAATAGTGTTGAAATGTTTATACGCAATCCATTTATAATTAATAGGAAATGACTTTATGGGGCTGTTTGACTAATCCCTGCTGGTGGAGAAAGCCTGGGTTGTCTGATGATTTTTCTATCTCCTTCGGTGGTGATGTCTGGCAAATGGATTGTAAGGGAAGATGGACCGTGTAATGAATGATGGCACTAAAGACTGATGTGAAAAACAGTCAGGGAAAACAAAAGGCCTTCATATGAATGGATGTTCAGTGGACCAAGGTCCCTGATATCACTTTTCATTTTCTCATATTATTTAAAAATTTATTTTGGCCTCTATGCTGCATGCAACATTTTTATGTAATCAAGTGAATGATGACTTTAATAGAGAAATCTGAATGGATCTGATTGCAGCATTTGGTTTTGAAGCAACCTTTGCTTTGCTCAGATCCATTTCACATGAGTCTTCCCCTGAGGGCGTTACCATAAATTCATGCATGTTTCATCTAACACCTTGAAAAGCATTTTCTTGAAAAGTCAGTCTTGGGAACATTTTGCCTGTTGGCATGAAGACTAAATAACAATCAACTCAAAAGATCATTACAATGGCATGAAAAATCATTGTACACTGGGGAAAAAAACAAACAAAAAACTAGCTATGAAGTTGGACTGTGTAGGACCTGGAGAGTAAAGACAAACAGGTTGCATTGCAGTCACACACCGACGTCATCTATTTTTCTGCTTTTCTCCCATTTCCCTCTTTCCCCCCATCTCTTTTGTCCCTTCTTCCTTTCTTTTGGAAATATTTATTGAGAATTTCCTGCATGCTCCACTTGTATTGGTGAGAAAAAATTAATAGGTCCTGCCCCAACAGAGCTTAAAGTCTAATAGAGGAGAGACATTAATCAAATATTTATTCGACTGAATGAGCAATTGCAAAGCAAGATAAATGCTCTGAATGAAAGAAACATAGATGTATCAGAAGGTTAAACCACAAAACCCTAACTCAGATAATTTTGAAGGTTTGACATCTTGCAGTAAGGAAGGCTCGTGTGTGGGATAGCTTTTGGGCTGGAATGTGAAGAATGTGGAGTTAACTGGATGAAAGGAGGTTGGAAGTAGCAGCATATGTGAAGACCCCGTGGTTGAAGGTTTAGATGAACTTGTGCAGCAAGAAAGCAGAGAGCGAAATGGTAGGTGGTTTAAAATAAAGTTGGATAAGTTAGGAAAGGACAGGTCATATAGGGTCTACTAAGTCAGGAAGCTGCTGGGGCTCCTATCACCATACCTCAGAGTATGGTGCTTTGACGCCCTGAGTACTTTGAACTGGATGAGTTTGAAGGACCTCAGAAGCAAGGTCTCTCTGTCTTTCTTGGGTGCCCCTGTCTCTTGTCCTTCTTTATCCCTCGAAGCAACCAGAATTCCTCTTCCCTAAGGCAGGCCGCAGAAACTAGAACTCCTCCTCCCCAAACAAGTCATAAAACCTAGAAAGGGCACTCCATCCCTTCTCCCTTGAAGACCCCCAGATGGGTCCTGCCCCGTACCCAGGAGGAAGGAAGCTACACAGAGAGTTAAGAATCTGCACAGACAGGCCTTGCTGGGTTTCTTCCCTCATCTATTACCATTATACCTCTTTATTCAATCACATTTCTACACAGCCAGCTGTTCATTCTTCATCAAACCTAAGTATAAAAAGAGACAGTTTTCCCTGGGTCTTTGGGTCGTCATTTCTGAAGACTCCTGTGTCATGTAAAACCTTGATTAAATAAATTTGTTGTGCTTTTCTCTTGCTAACTTGTCTTACATTATAGGAATGTCCACTGTGGCCCTTACGATGGGTGAGGAAGGGTATCACACATTTCAGCCCCTACAGAGCTACTTAAAGGTTTCAAACTAGAGATCGAGAATACCCTATTTTCATTTTTAAAGGGCTCCAAAGGCTGAGTATGACTCGTGGGCTGGAGGGAAACAAGAATGGATGCAGGAAGACTAAATTATGAGGCAATTTCAGAGTTCAGGCAGAAGATGGTGGACTTTTATCCCAAATCATTGGAACTAAACTAGAAAATATGGGCACCAAGATGTTCATTGGTCTATTTCCATCTAGGAAGTGTTTGTATAGATGTGGCTTCCCCTCTAGGCAGCAGCTGGAAATTAGAGCTGAGAGAATTGCTTGAGGAGTTATTCTAAACACATTAGTCTCAGTGCCCAACATGCCCAAGGTTACTTTAAGGCATTAAAGCCACCCAGTCACCTGCTTGGGGAAGCACAGTGAGGTAATTAATTACTAATGATGAGCATAGAATCGATCTGGTTAGCCACCTGATTCAACAGCACTTCTTGCAGGTTGATTCTTGAAGTGGCCTGGTGTAGAGAGAGGCTGGAATGCGAATGGAGGATTTGATGCCTAAGATATGACACTCCTAGTACATTTCATTTTCAATAGTGGTTCTCAATAGTGGCAATTTTATTTTCCAGGGGGCATTTTCAAAGTCTGTAGACATTTTTGATTGTCATAATTTGGGAGGTGAGTGCTATTGACATCTAGTGTGTAGAGGACAGGGATGCTGCTAAAGTAAACATCCTGCAATGCACAGGGAAAACTCCCCTCCTCACAAAGAATGATCTGGACTGAGATATTAATAGTGCCAAGCCTGAGAAACCTTGACTTTCAAGAACAGAACTGATCAAGACTTCCATGTATCATGAATATGGCAGACAAAAGACAATTCTTAGCTTAGTAATGGAAACTACATGAGAAATGTGACGGGCAAGGAAAGCAGTTGAGATGGGTTCTAACAGTATAGCTTATTTGCAACACGTTGGGGATTTATTCAACCAATATTTACTAAGCATCAAATAAACTCAAAATACTTACTGGAAAAGAAGACAATATGTAAGATGTTTTTACAGTCTTACCAATCTCCAACATTTCTTTGAATGTAAATATTTTATAAGGCATTTTTGGAGAAATTAAATTTGTAATTTCTCAAATTTGACATGCTATTTGATTCTGTTAGCAGATAATGCAATTAATTTTCTTTGTTCACACATTTTTGCAGTTATAGAGCTGAAGAAAGAAACATATGAAGATAAAGTGAGTTTATGGTCTTAACATTTAATAATTTGGGCTTATATTCTGTTTTTAAGTAATTTCCTTTATACTTATGTGCTGGATAGCTTGTTTGTACCTCCAGATACACTTTCCACTTTTTCCACCTGTGCCCAGCTGACTGATCTTTATAGTTTGTGTCAACAAATGCACCCACCCGCCGGCTTCAAGTTGAGTTGGCTAATGGGGGTTGAGAGAGGAAAGTAAAGTTGGGATCTTTATTCCTCCAGCCCTTCGGTGAGAGGTCACCCAGCCTAAAGGCATTTCCCACATTTCCCACAGCTCATTTCAGAGAGTTCTTTGCACAGGTCTTTCTGTCTCCACTCACCTCTTCTGGCCTAGGCTTGGGAACAGAGACCCAACATATTACAATATCTCTTGTCTTTTCTCTATACCAGGGCCACATCATTGAAAATAGTCTCATTATTAAACTCTCATTGAAATATTCTAATTTAATTGTACTGTTTTCTACTGAGAGTCTGATTTTTACAACTTATATTATTATGGTTTAAATGTTCATGTAGATTTATGAAGACTCCATATGTCATCACAAAGTACTTTGCAATTGACACGCAGGTTATATGTACAGTCACGTGCCACATAACATTTCAGTCAACGATGGATCGCATATATGTACTGAGAGTCTGATTTTTACAACTTATATTATTATGGTTTAAATGTTCATGAAGATTTATGAAGACTCCATATGTCATCACAAAGTACTTTGCAATTGACATGCAGGTTATATGTACAGTCACGTGCCACATAACATTTCAGTCAACGATGGATCGCATATATGACAGTGGTCCCATAAGATAAGAATGGCCATAACAGATAGCCTAGGCGTGCAGTAAGCTATACCATCTAAGTTCGTGTAAGTCACAATATGATGTTCACAGAACGATGAAAGGGCCTAACAATGCATTTCTCAGAATGCATACCCTTTGTTACATAATTCATGACTGTATAATATATCCATGTAAGTGAGAATGAATCCGCACACACAGTATTTGAGATAAAAGAATCTTCATAAAATCAGAGCATAAGCCAGAAGAAAACTTTTTAACTCCTTAGCTAATATATGATTCTAGACGTCAATGTAGCATTTGCATAGCTCTCTTAGAAAAAGGGTCATTGTGGGCCGGCCCGGTGGCGCACTGGATAGTGCACCGCTTGGGAAGCGCAGCGGTGCTCCCGCCCGAGGGTTCAGATCCCACATACAGACCGGTTCCCGCTCACTGGCTGAGCGAGGCGCGGGAGCAACACCGAGGGTTGCGATCCCGTTGCCGGTCCCCGGTCCGGTACGGGGGCAACACTGAGGGTTGCGATCCGTTGCCGGACACGGAAAAAGGCAAAAGACAAAAAAAAAAAAAAAAAA
>NW_007729894.1:43235-45411 GCF_000696425.1 Galeopterus variegatus
CCCATGTGGAGACCGGTTCCCGCTCACTGGCTGAGCGCGGTGCGGGCGCAACACCGAGGGTTGCGATCCCGTTGGGCGCAACACCGAGGGTTGCGATCCCGTTACCGGTCAGTAAAAAAGACAAAAAGGGGAAAAAAAACAAAAACAAAAAAAAAACAACAAGCATCTCTGTAGTTAGACAAAATCAGTTTTGAACTTCAGTTTTGTCTTTCGCTAACCATAAAACTTGGTCACGTCACCTTATTCTTTGAGTTGCCATGTCTCCATGAGAATTGTCATATGAAGCACACTGTTGTGGAAGTAAATGAGATTGATCATTAGAAGCACTGAGCACATAGTAACTGCTCAATAAATGTCAGTTTTCTCCCTATCACTTGTCCTCTAACCTTCAAATCCCAGAGCATCCCACGTGCTTCCAGCCCTGTTTGTCAACACCATTCAGTGATATCAGTAAGAGGAGAGTTTGGTGGAGAAGCACAAGTTTCAGGTCCTCTTCTAATTGTCTTGGGCAGGCTGAGCCTCGCTAATATATGAGCTGGCAGTGAAAAGCCTAACTCCTGTGTTGTACTTTTATTTGCAATGTTCCCTGTCAGGCCAGCTTCCCGATGGCAATCAGCACGTCTGTCAGAGCTGGCACGGGCTATGGGGGAAGTGCTGCTCTCTCTGCTGCTTTGGCAAAGCTTCACTGAGCACAAGGGCTTGAACAGAAAATCAAAGCTCCTGATAACATGATGCTGTCACTTCCAGGCATGGGGGGTATGGGGGACAGGACAGATACAGGGGTACAGGGCCTGGGAGGAGTGGCAGCTGGAGGTCACACAGCACACTGATATCAAAGATTGGAGTAGATTGCAATAGGCACTTTTGCAGTCAGCTGTTAGAAAGCAAATACCTTCATTTCTGGCTCAGAGACACACCTGGAAAGCAAGGAGGATGTATCAAAAGATAGTGAAGGTCTCTTTCCTATGCAGTGTAAAAGATTCAGAATCAAGAGTCAGAAGCTTTAATTTTAGTTCATTGTAAACATAGCATAATTCGCTCTCCTAGTTTGGGTCTCCTCTTCTTTATGGCAACTCTCTTGTTCTCCCTGGGCTCCTCAATATGGTGTACTTTTTAAAAGTCACAATACTTTTTCCACAGATATTTTATCCCTCTTGGGCAATTTGGAGAGGGTGTGATCCCTGTATCTTTTATAGCTCCCTTTCTCACTAAGCTTTTGCTATGCCTGGGCACCCCAAAGCACTGATTGCCCCAATCACAAGGTCAATACAAAAAGAATTTTGTAGTCCCTGGTGTCCTGGAAGCCTCTCTGTTTCTAAGGAAGCCAAATGAATCACCCCTCTGCATGCTTTACTCTTTTTACTTGATGTGAAAATACCCACAGTTGTCAGTATCACAGTTTATTAATGTGGAATTCTCTGTGGGGTTTACAGACACTAAATTGTCTTGTGCTAACCAGATGAATCACATTGACAAAAGAGGAAAAAGAAGAAAAGAAACTGAGATAGGAGAAGCAGAGGAGCCCACTTAAAACTATAAAGTACTTTCTCCCCTTTCTTCCTTTCCCTGCTTTATTTTTCTCCATACTACTTCTCACCTTCTAGCACAATAATTTACTTTTTAGTATAGTGTATTGTGTTTTTTTCCTATCCCTTTAGATTATAAATTCCAAAATGGCAGGGTTATCTTTTGTTTTATTTATATTTTGTTTGGTTCACTCCTTTGCCCCCACAATTGGAAAGTATCTGGCACATACTAAGCACTAAATAGATGTTTGTTGTTGAAAGAATGAAGACCTCTGTGCAACTTACCTGGTCCTTTCTCATCTGCTAATGAAGGTAAAAGGTTAACAGAAAAGGAGGGAAGGAGAAAGTGAGAAAGAGAAGGAAAGAGAGAGAAAAGGAAGAGGTTAAGGAGCAAACAGGGACATTGACAGTGCTTTTATTGGCACTTTTCATAAATGTTGTTTTATTTCATCTTCTCAACACCCTGAAAGGCAGAAGCAATTGTTTTCCTTCTACAGATAGGAAAGTTGAGGTTTGATTCTCCCAGAACAGATAAAAAGGGCTCTGCTGAGCATAGATAGCCAACTTCCCATTAAAAACAAGTATCTCTCTGGGCCGGTCCGGTGGCGCACTGGAGAGTGCGCCGCTTGGGAGCGTGGCGGCGCTCCCGC
>NW_007729894.1:46124-76022 GCF_000696425.1 Galeopterus variegatus
TGGGCGCAACACCGAGGGTTGCGATCCCGTTGGGCGCAACACCGAGGGTTGCGATCCCGTTACCGGTCAGTAAAAAAGACAAAAAGGGGAAAAAAAACAAAAACAAAAAAAAAACAACAAGCATCTCTGTAGTTAGACAAAATCAGTTTTGAACTTCAGTTTTGTCTTTCGCTAACCATAAAACTTGGTCACGTCACCTTATTCTTTGAGTTGCCATGTCTCCATGAGAATTGTCATATGAAGCACACTGTTGTGGAAGTAAATGAGATTGATCATTAGAAGCACTGAGCACATAGTAACTGCTCAATAAATGTCAGTTTTCTCCCTATCACTTGTCCTCTAACCTTCAAATCCCAGAGCATCCCACGTGCTTCCAGCCCTGTTTGTCAACACCATTCAGTGATATCAGTAAGAGGAGAGTTTGGTGGAGAAGCACAAGTTTCAGGTCCTCTTCTAATTGTCTTGGGCAGGCTGAGCCTCGCTAATATATGAGCTGGCAGTGAAAAGCCTAACTCCTGTGTTGTACTTTTATTTGCAATGTTCCCTGTCAGGCCAGCTTCCCGATGGCAATCAGCACGTCTGTCAGAGCTGGCACGGGCTATGGGGGAAGTGCTGCTCTCTCAGCTGCTTTGGCAAAGCTTCACTGAGCACAAGGGCTTGAACAGAAAATCAAAGCTCCTGATAACATGATGCTGTCACTTCCAGGCATGGGGGGTATGGGGGACAGGACAGATACAGGGGTACAGGGCCTGGGAGGAGTGGCAGCTGGAGGTCACACAGCACACTGATATCAAAGATTGGAGTAGATTGCAATAGGCACTTTTGCAGTCAGCTGTTAGAAAGCAAATACCTTCATTTCTGGCTCAGAGACACACCTGGAAAGCAAGGAGGATGTATCAAAAGATAGTGAAGGTCTCTTTCCTATGCAGTGTAAAAGATTCAGAATCAAGAGTCAGAAGCTTTAATTTTAGTTCATTGTAAACATAGCATAATTCGCTCTCCTAGTTTGGGTCTCCTCTTCTTTATGGCAACTCTCTTGTTCTCCCTGGGCTCCTCAGCTGTAAGTGGAAAGGGTTAGAATTCCACATGAGGGACCCTCTGGTTCTTCAAGTCAGCTAAAGTACAGGCAGCCTGTGGACACGCTATCAGGACTCCTGCCCTTGCTAACCCTGCCTGCCTGTGTCCTCCAGGCAACAACAGCCTCCTGACCTGTATGGAAGATGGGCTGTGGTCCTTCCCCGAGGCCCTGTGTGAGCTCATGTGCCTAGCTCCTCCCCCAGTACCCCATGCAGACCTCCAGACCGCCCGTTGTCGAGAGAACAAGCACAAGGTGGGCTCTTTCTGCAAGTACAAGTGCAAACCTGGATATCACGTGCCCGGCTCCTCACGGAAGTCAAAGAAGTAAGTGAGGCTGGAAACACAAACTCACAGGCTCTGGGGAGGAGAAGAGTCAGGTCTGCCTGCCTGATTGGAAGGAAACAGTCATGTCTTTGCTAGTGGCAATACCTACTGTGCATGCCATTCGATTCTGTGGGAAGCTAGAAGGACATTGTTTATAACATTTGGTTTGGGTCATACAGAACTAACTGTAAGTTCCAGCTTGGCTACCTACTGGCTATGTGATTTCAGGCAGGTGATGTCACTTCTCTGGACTTCCATTTTAAAGCGGTGAGATGGAGGTGATAATAACAGTTACCACATAAGGTTGCAGTGAAGAATCACTGAGGATGTGTACATAGAGTGCTTGCAAAGTGCCTTGCACATAGTCATTGTTCAATAAATGGTGGGTATTCATCTCATCATTGTGCCTGCACCCATCAGAACACTCTGGAAGGAAGAGAGAGGACCAGGCTGGTGGGGCATGAGTTTTATTTCAATCCACACATAACTGAGAGAGTCTGACATTCCTTCCTGCCCTTGCTGAAGGAGCTGTGTGAGTGAATTTTCCTTAATCCCTGCACCCCACTCAATAGGACAGGTAGGGAATGAAGCACGGGAAGGGAAACATGTAGCCATTTGGTGGTGTGTGGGGAGGGCATGGGTCTAGCCATTTGGTCCTAGAGATGTCTCTTCTTTCCTCTCTTCCTTGAAGACGGGCCTTCAAGACTCAATGTACGCAAGATGGGAGCTGGCAAGAGGGAGCTTGTGTTCCCGTGACCTGCGACCCACCTCCGCCAAAATTCCATGGGCTCTACCAGTGCACTAATGGCTTCCAGTTCAACAGCGAGTGTAGGATCAAGTGTGAAGACAGCGACACCTCCCAGGTAAGCCTCCTCCTCCTGGAACTTGAGATCAATACCCTAGTCCCTTTCCTCTCTGCTTACCAAAGACCAGCCTATATTCTAAGGACTACTCTCTCCTGGAGACTGTCTACACAGACCGATTGCATAATAGCAATATCACCAATGCAGAAGTTAAGAAACTGGACTCTAATTATCGTCCTTTGCAATCTCTCTGAGCCTCATTTTCCTCTCTACAACACTATATTTTATTTATTCAGAGATTCTCAGATTTGATTTTTTTTTTTTTTTTTTTTTTTTTTTTTTAGCATCAGAACCCTTACAAAGGAAATCCTGTATGGAATTCCTATGTATGAAACAGATCAAAGTGAAGTAACTCTGAGAGTGACCAGGGCCCTTTTGCCAGTCTTTTATCACCAGTGCTACCCATGCTGGTCCTTGAAGTATTTAAAATCACAAGTCTACCACTATCTTTAGACATCACTGGACTCTTGAAGCATAAAGAGAAAGGAGGCCACATTGAGATTAGGAGTACAGATTTGAGAACACTGTGGAGGAAAAGAATGACAGAAGGAGCTGGCAGGGTTTAAACTTTATCTCAGTCAACATGTGACTGCGAGAGTCAGACTCTTCTGCCTGCCCCTGATGAAGGAGTTCTGTGAATGAATTTTCTTCAATCCCCACACGTGCCCCTTACCACCCAACAGGACAGGGAGGGATGAAAAAGGGGAATGAAAGGTCAGCTGGCTCCAAAGACACCTTCCGTCCACATAGAGCTCCATCTTAATAGAACTGGCCATTCAGAGTTGATAACCCAGGCCCCATGCTCCACGGGTGTGCAAGGACCATCAGCCGGGGGGGCCAGTGATCAGTGAGCTAGTCCCTAGTGCAGGTTTCATCCCCTGTCAGTCTTCATTACTTAGTATTAGCCTCCGAATACCAAACACTGCCAAAGCACCATCCTCAATTCCTCCTGCACCCTCTCCCCACATCCACGCAATCACCAAGTCTTACCTGTTCTCCCTCCAAAACCTCTCCTGAAGCTGTTCTCTTCTGTCTGCAATACTACCACCCTAGCTCGGGCCACTGTTTTCTCTGTCCTGGGCCACCACACAGCTTCTTGATCATTTCCGTGTTTTCATTCCCTTGCTCTCTCCCTTATATACTCCACATTTCAGCCAGAGCGATTTGTTTGGTGCATGAATCTCATCATGACAATCTGCCTGCTTAAAACCCTTAACAAACCAGGGACTCCCATTTCCCATAGTATAAAACCCTAACTCCTTAAAGTGTCATTCAAGACTCCTCCCCCATAACAATTAAGACCGATTTTGCCTCTCACCTCTGCATTCTCTACGTTAAAGAGTTTTCCTCTCACCTTTTCCAGCTGCCTGACTCCTCCTCCTCCTTCACAGCTCAGCTCAGACCCCCCTCTTTCTGGGAACCCTTTCTCAGTGTCCCTTCCACTGTTGGGCTCAGTGCCCCTCCTCGGGGTTCCCTTTGTACAGCACTGACCACACGGCATTGTAATTACTTGCATTTCACGTTCCCATGGTAGGCTGTTACATCTGTCGCTGCATCTTTAATCTTCCCTAGGCCCTCAACACTTAGGACAGTGCTAGGCACCTAGTAAGTACTCAGGAAATGACATTTGAACCAAGGGAATGAGAAAAGACTGTGATGAACATCATAGCTCGTTTCCTCATTTTCCAGATGGGAAAACCAAGACTCAGAGAGGTTACTCCAATGCCCAGCATGACACAGCTGGCATCGGCTGAGTCAGAATCAGAATCTGGGTGACCCCCAACTGTGGATAGACTGAGTCCTGTAAGCACCACCTGAAAATTCTTGATAGTGTACACTCACAGGCAACTGTGTACACTCATAAGGTGACAGTGGACACTCAGGGGAGTCATTCCCATCCTTGTCTGCCAGGGAAGCAGAAGCAAGTGCTGGAACAAGCAAAGGCCAGAGATTACCATTGCCTCTCGCAGGCTGATCAACTTCCTTCTGGCTCCGTTACATGAAACTGTTGCTAACAGTTACCCAAACTGCTGAGCCAAATAATATTCTGGCTGTGGTCATGTTATCAAACTGAAACCCAGTCTGCCTGGGGCCTGCCAAGTAACTTTCATGGCCAGTTTGTATTTAAAGGAGAGGAAAATGTAAATTTATCAGACGACTCAGGCAGTTCAGTTTGGCAGCTGGAGGAGAGGCTAGACGCAGAGGAGCAGGGTATTGCTTGTCAGCTCAGAGAATGAGGGAGCGCGTGCCAGACGGGCTCCTGATACAATTGATGTTCCTAGTTTGTACTGAAAATGAATTTCCTCTACCCTCAGACCAGCGGCCTGAGAGCCAAAGCTAGTATTCACCTCAGATTCCCTCTTGCGGCCTGTAAGCACAGCAGACATGCACGTTCCAGAGCATCTTGAATCAAACAGCTTGTATGGAGAGGGAATTCTTTGCTTTCCAAACAAGCTCCAGATCCTGGCAGGAAAGAACCAGAACTGTTGTAGGGGAGATTCACACACTCCCTCCCACTGCCACTAATAGCAAATTAACAAATAAATTCCCACTTCATTCATTCCTTGGGAGCCAGTATGTTGCTGGATCTGGAGTCTGAGTTCAAAACATGGCTTCACCACTTACTAGCTGGAGGACTCGAGCAAGTTACTTAACTCTTTAAGCTTCAGTTCCCTTGTGTGTAAAGTAGAGGGAGGTACACCTTCCTCACAGTTTATTTGTGAAGATTAAATGAGATAATGAAAGTGGGATATGGGTATCCCTGGGAGTTGTGCAGTGCACCATCTGTGCCTCCGTACATGGCACCCTGGAGAAGACACTGATGAACTAGACTGCCTTTAAGGCCATTCCACGGGAGAGTATCCCTAATGCTCCACATGGGCTCCCACAGGACCTGGAAACAAAGGCAACAGATTGAAACCTAGCCCTCTGGTGACTAGCTCCAGAAAATCAGAGAAGGGGGAACCCATTCTGCATGAGGCCAGGATTGGGAGACCAATATGAGCCATAGTGAAACCTGGCCTGTTGATCAAATAAACCTGTAGAATAAACAGTTCTTTAGTCTCTCCAAACCAGCACTGCCCAGCAGAACCTTCTGCTATGATGAAAATGTGCCATATCTGTCATATCTATGCTGTGCAATATGGTGGTCACTGGTGCCACAGACTTTCTCTCTTTCGACAACTCAACAAACATTTGAGAAAGAAACAATATGTCCATTTTACAGATGAGGAAAGGAGGCCTGGGGAAGCTAAGTTCTCCCCGGGGGTACGAGTTATAGGTGGCATTCTGTCTGACTCCACGGCCCCGCTCTTTCCACTGCTCCCCAGCATTTGCAAGGCAGGCTGGTGGCAAAGGGAAGCGATTCCAGCTCCAGGCAGATGGGAGAAGTGCTAATTGTCTGAGGATTTAGTCCAGCTCAGATGTTCCTGATCTGTTTGAGGTGGTAACTCAGGACCCAGCTCCATGTGAGAAGCATTGGGGGGGGGGCTTTATAGGTGATTAGAGGAGCCACCAGCCTGGGGATGGGAAGAGGGTCTGTGGGAGATGAGTGCAGCAGGGGAAGGCAAAGGCTGAGGGTGCTTTGTGGACAAAACAATGCTCTTAATGGTGGATTTCAGCAACTCAGCAGGAGCAAGAGAGGAAGAGTGGGAATCCACAACATACCCAGTCATTGCATGGGCCACAGACGGTGGCTGTTAAAGCCTGTCCACCATGAGTGGCATGGAGCTGGCCCCTGCCTTTATGGGCTCTGCTGCAGACAAAGCGTAGCTCCCCAATGTACAGTGCCTTGGCAGGCAGGGGCAGCTTCTCATTTCCGGGTTGTTAAGTATTTGCCCAAGTACCCAGGGCTTCCTAGAGAAAGTCAGAAACATCCCAGACCCATGTGATGTTAAAGCTAAGGAGGACCTCAGTGACCCCCACTGCAACCCACTTATTTTACAGATGGGACCACTGAAGCCCAGAAAGGGGAAGGGACTTAACCAAAGTTACACAGCAAGTTTCTGGCAGAACCAGTTCTTAAACCAAGTCTCCTAACCAAGTCACTGCACAAGCCACATTTTTGGTCCATCCTCATTCCTGTTGCTGCATGTCATCCCTGTACCTTACTTGGAGGAAATGAAATGCACAGAGGGCAGTGGCCAGGAACAGAGGCAAATGATTAGCAGCAACTGCAATTTAATGGACACTTCTTATATGCCAGTTGCTGGGCTAAGTATTTTACAGGAATCTCTTCTTTTAAGCCCCACAACATCTGGTATTACTATCCCACTTTACAGATGAAGTTCAGAGGGGCAGTG
Source organism: Galeopterus variegatus (assembly GCF_000696425.1). NCBI lineage: Eukaryota > Metazoa > Chordata > Mammalia > Dermoptera > Cynocephalidae > Galeopterus > Galeopterus variegatus. The sequence goes on from NW_007729894.1 coordinate 52,690, forward strand.
GTTTGCCCCATGCTATGCAATCAGGAGGGGGTAGAGCTGAGCCTCCTGTCATTAGAGCAGGTGCCTCCAAAGCTTAGCCATCTGTCTCCCTCACTGCACCCCCCAGTTCTGCCTTCTTCTGATGCCACCACCTTTTTCTCTGCCATTATTTCATTTATTAAGGAAAAGAAGTCTAATTCTCCCTCTCTCCCTTCTTTCTTTCTTTCCCTCCATTGTAGTAAAGACACAGAGGCTTACAGTTGAGAGTTGAGATTCTGGCATTGGCAAGCTCTGTGACTGGTGCCGTCTGCCTCCCCTTTGTGGCTACTGCCATTTCTAAAATGCACAGTTGGTTGGGTTGATTCTGAAGATCCCTTAGAGATAGTACAGCAGAGTGGTTGAGAGCCTTGTCAAACATTGAGAGAGCCGTATGTGTGTTTGTCTGTGTGTGTGTGTGTTAGGCTTTCAGTGCTTCATGTAAACTGACTCTCTCCATCCTCATGACAACTCTGTCAGGTAGCGGAACCCACACCCATTTACCAGATGAGGAAATTGAGGCAAAGAGAAGTTTAGGAACTTCCCCAAGTCCACCTGGGAAGTTGCGGAATTGGAGTTTGAATCTAGGCAGTTTGACTCAGGTCCAGGCCCTTTGAGTGCTAGCAGCATTCAAAAAGTCATTTTTCACTTCCTAACTGAGCCTCATCTTCTAAATCTGTAAAAAGGACATAACTTCTACTCTACTACAGTGTTCAAATGATGTTTAAAACACTGGGCACATAACAGGTGTTTGATAAAGGAATTAATATATGCCTTCAGCTTTCTATGGATCTGTGTAGCTAAAGAGCTAGGGGAATTAGGGAGAGCACAACATGCTTTTTTACAGACAGACCCATAGGCACAGGGAAGCAAACTGTTTTGCTGAGGGATGCTCAGGCCTCTCGAGACAGATTTTACCTTAGCACACATAATTGTTCATTTGGAGCCAAACATAGCCAGTCAGTTCCCTGACAACACTGAGAAAAAGTGGTCTCTGGTCTTCCCAGATTGGATCCTCAACAACGTTAGATCTTCTGTGGTCAAACCAGACTTAATCAGCAAGGATCTACTCTGAGGGTCTGCATCAAGTGATAGGCAAGTGATGAAAGCACCAAGATCTAGTCCTGAAGAAAATCCAGAGAGGCTCCAAAAAGTCTGCTGTACAGAGGGCACAGCAAGGGTGAAGATGTGCAGGTAAAGCAGCAAGAGAAGTTTGCAGGAGAGACAAGGCGATTCGCTTGACTGGAAGGAAGGGTATGAGCATAGCAAGAGATGCGGCCAGAGTGTCCTTTGGATCCCACTGTGGATGCCCTGGAGTGCCAGCCTATGTGTATGCCTAGTTCTGAAGGCTAAGGGGTCTCAGTAGAAGGGCGCCATATTTTTTTTAAAGCGGGTTTGCAGCAGAAGGTGCCAGATGAACCGAGCAGGAGAGAGAGTCTGGAGGCAGCAAGACCAGTGCTTTATGCCCCCACCTTCCATCCATGGTGGTGCCTCCCCAGTTTAAAACTCCCTGAGTAGATTCCAGTTAGTTCTAACACAGTCTCTGCTACAGACCGGGCTCTCCAGCCAGCTCTGGCCCATGTAGTGCTGAGGTCTGCAGCCCTTCAGGGGCTGGAGGCCAAATGCATCATAGGCCCAGGCCAAGGCTCCAGGAAATGGGGTCAATTTCCTACTCCCCTGAGAGCCCAGTGGAATCATGGGGCCTGGAGCCTGAGGCTCTGAGAGGGAGAGTCGGGGTTCTCTGAAGCCACATGAAGCTGCCTAAGTTTGTCCTGAGCCTACACAGAGCCTCCAGGAGTGGACTCTGCAAGTCACCCACAGCTGTGTGTTCAGGATGGGCCAACTTCTCCCAAGACCAGAGAGGTTTCCACTGTAATGGCCCCCTCCTCATGCTGGCCCAGGAGAGGCCTGGAGAGGGGCTCCCCTTCTCTTCTGAATCCTATCTCCTGCAGCTGTTTTCTCAGACAGGGGAGCTTCAGCCTGCATCAGCCCTTTATAAGAGTTTATTTATTTCCTAATGCATGCATGCCTTCATTTATTCCTTTATCCATTCATTTGTTTATTTACTCACTTACGCATTCATTTCCTCATCCAAGCATTCATTTATTTCCTTGCTTATTTAAAAAAATTCATTCTATCACTCTCCACCTATTCTCCCTATCTTTTGTTCAGCAAACGGTTCTTGAAAGAACGAAAATATCTATTGAGTAATGAATGAACGGTCTGAGCAGCCAGCGACTGTTAGCTGTTGTGAAAGTCCCTGAGGACACAGGGATGAATAGGGTGCCATCCTGGGCCTTGAGCAGCTCCTCATCTAGTTGGGGAACAGTGGGTGAACAAAGAGGTAATGCCACATTAAAGACATTATGGTGGTGCCCCGTGCAGAAATGGGGCACCATCAGGTAGGATGCGTTGTTGTCTGCCAGGTGGATGGGGCAGGGAGGAAACAGCAGACAGGAGAAGCAGGAGCACAAAAGCGCAGCATATGGTGCCTTGAAGAATGCAGGTGACTGAAGCTGAAGTCCCAGGTTGGTGGTGCTGTGGAGGACAATGAACTAAGAACTAAGTGGGGCTGGGAGGGCTCTGGAGGCCAGGCACAGGAGTCTGAACGGAAGCGGAAGGTCGTGGGGAGGCATTGCTTGAATTTTTGCACTGGTGGGGGCATAGTCAGCTCCTCTGGCCTCATGTCGAGGTTCTCAACTTATGACAAGCTTCAGAGAGAGAGAGAGTAGACAGCTTGTTCTCAGATCTTTCAGACGATGGACTCCCTACACAGAAACCATCTGTGGTTCTCCGTTTCCTTAGGGGAAGAGTCCGAACTCCTTACGCTGACATTCAAGGCCCCACACCTTGTCCACTTGGCCAGCTCATCTGCCTCCTTCCTCCTGAGGCATAGAACCAGAACCTCACCGGGCTCTCCAGTGCTCACCATCCTTTCCTGCATTCGCACACGCCCTCCGTCTTCCAGGAATGTCCTTCTGTTCCTTTTCTGCCTGAGATTCTTACCCGTCCTTGAAAATTCTTTTCCACACATTCCCTCCTCTCACAGGCCTTCCTGGTGGTCTCTCCCCACCGTTACTCTCCCCCTTGGACTCACGGCACTGGGCTACGTTTGCCTGCGTCACTGAGCACAGTCATATTGATGTGGCTGGCTGCCGGCATGACTGCCTGTCCCACTTGCTCACTGCGCCCGGAACTGGCTCTCTTTCCTTTTGTACCCCACAGAGCTGGGTGCAGAGAGGCCACTAAGAAATGTTTCTTGAATTCAGTAATAGTTCTGAAATATCTCCAAGGGAGACCTCCCATTGGATTCTTGGAGGTTGGAAGGGGGCTTGGAGAAGGGACTGTGTCTTCAAGCTGCATTTTTCTGATACTTTGCAGGAAGTTGAGAAACTGTGTATTGCCTATTCTAAAGAACTGGGAGGGGAAACAGAAGTATCCCCAATCCCCCATCTTGGTGCCATTATGGCTGGAATGGAAGAGAAAGGGAAGGGAAGGGAAGAGAGGAAAAAGGAAAGAAGAAGGAAGGAAATGCCCAGGAAGAAAATGTTCTTAGCTGGGCCAGGTTACCAGTTAATGTATGGCAGAGCCCTGCCATAGGAGAGGAAGCAGGCTTTGGTGTATACCTCACTCCTCGTGAACAGCTCCGGGCCTGTGCTCTTACCCGCTGTATCAAGGAGAGAACTGATAAGCCCCTACCTTCTCCATTAAAAATAACTACACAAATTAAAGCTATAATTGCTCCTCCTGAAGTTTCTGAAAGACCACTAAGCTAGTACCTGGGACTTAAGCTGTCTGGAAGCCTTGAGCAAGTTTCTCCCTGCTCTGAGTTCTCAGTTTGCCCATCTGTAAAATGGAGCTACCTATAATAGCTCTCTTTCAGGGTAATGGAGTTTCAACCATGGTTAAGAAATTGTTTTGGAACACTTTTAAGAGCTCTGGGGAAATGAGAATTTGTTTTTTTCTTTATTCCAAAAGGCTTATCCTGTGGGGGCCTGTGGTGTCTCTTGGTCCTGACCGTGTTTCTGTGATATTCAGGGTCGTGGGAATAATGTCATCCATTGCCGGAAAGATGGCACCTGGAGCGGCTCCTTCTATGTCTGCCAGGAGATGCAAGGCCAGTGCTCGGCCCCGAACCAGCTCAACAGCAACCTCAAGCTGCAGTGCCCCGACGGCTATGCCATAGGTATGAGGGGCCCACAGGGGAACAGCGGGAGGGATAGGTCCTTCCAGGAACTGGGGCTAGTGCCCAGGGGGTCAGGAGCACCTCTTCCATGTGAGGCCCTGCATGGGCACCAGGGAGACAGAGATGAATGAGAGTAGACCCTGTCTTCCCAGAAAGAGAGTCAGGGACAGGGACACTGGGGGAATAATGGCAGGCGAGTGTGCACTTTACACCAGAGCACAGAAAAGCTGTCTGGTGCCTAGGGGGACACAGAGGCTCCCAGAAGAAGGGATGCTTACACAGGGATTAGGAAAAGCATGTTGGACCAGAAATGGCATTCCAGACAGCCGGAACCACGTGGTCAAAGAGCAGGAGATGTGAAAGCACACATCATGCTTAGGGAAGCAACAGAGTTGTGTGCGGCTGCTTTTATTATTCATCTCAAAATGCATCCTATGAAATACTCACGAGTGCTTGCTATGGGTCAGGCCCTGCATCAAGCACTTGAAAAGCATTCTATCTTACCCTCTCAATCACCTTTAACGCACGAGGCAATTGACACTTGTGGAGGTAATGGAATATATCCCAAATCCTGAGCATCTCAGCTGCCTCCAAAATGATCACAAATAGCATTTTCAAAATACTGTTTGTGTGGTGATAGGCCAGCTGGAAAATGCACAGAACGAGAGGGACAGCCTGGGATTTTATGCCAGGGATCTGCCCGGTTGAAACCAGGCGTCTGGACAGATGCATTAATCACAAGCCCCATGGCTTTCCGGGGAACTTGGAGTGCATGGAGTCTGACCTCCTCTTGGGCTGATTTCCTAATTGACCATGATGAAAAGCCCGGGGAATTGAATGTACTTTCTCATGGCCAACGTGATTTATGGGGCAATTGCCAGGGATGTCTGGCGCAGAAGGTTATCTGAGTGTGCACAGACCCAACATGTTCTTCACCCAGGAAACCCAGAGTTATCACTGCATGTCCAGAGCAAGGCCTGTGGTTGGAGAGTAGAGGTATGCCTTTTGAAGACGGGAGCATACAATCTCAGATAGCAGAATCACTTCACCTCAACTTAGAGCAGGAATCAGCACTCCCTGCATGTACTCCAAGGGCTCTTGCTCTTGCAGGGTCAGAAAACACCAAAGCACACGGTTGCCCTCTCTCTGATGTTTTGGAAGGTACTTTAAGATCTTACAGGGCTTGCTGGCTAGTTCAGTTGGTTAGAGCATAATGTTGATAATACCAAGGTCCAGGGATTGATCTCTGTTACCAGCCAGCCACTCCATCCACTATGCCCCACCAAAAAATAAGAAAAGAAAAGAAAAGAAAGAAAGAAAGATCTTACAGAGCCACTAATCTAAGGAACCCCAGGAGGGTTTCAGAGAGATGGGATCTTGTAGGGCCTGGAAATATAGGCATTCTAGAAGGTTGGGGCAGCAGGTGTAACCATGGTGAGCAGATTCATCTCAATGCCAATACTTTCTCCTCACCGTCATTCCTGGGGGATGTGCATGGCTCAAGACACTTATATCTGTGATGGGATCAATCAGAACATACAAGGGAATATTTAGCCATATTCATAATTGGCATTGAGCAGCTCTGTGAGAAAAATTCTGATTAAGGGACCTTTATTAAAAAACCTATAGAAATAGATTTGCCATGTGTCTACACCCACTGAGACATCCAAATAGATTTACACATGCAAAAATATACACAATAAGCAGAAATGCTTCGTAACCAAACATAGTCCCAAGCACACGCATCATACAAACTTATGCCTAGCACCTCCATATCCATATGAGCCCAATTGCACACAAGTGCATCCCTCACACAAACACATGCACATGCATGCACCTACACATAACACATGCACACACACAATACACAAGTGCACGCACTTCATCGGCAAAAACACATCTTAGGCCCTGAAACTTATCAAACACACAGAATCTGCACAAAAGGCAAACAGATCTCACACACACATTTTCACGAACACATCTCACGGCCGCACTGTGTGTGACTGCATTCCTGTGTCACAGCCACACGTGATGAGCCGCAGTGCCAGGCTCTGTACTCTTCCCTCAGGACAGTCAAGAGATGGGGAAGGGGTGTGGTGGTGGTTTTCCTTTACCTGCTGAACTCTTTCATGGTCAGAGTAGAAGGGGAGAGAAGTCCGCATGATATTGGAACTCGATTTGCCTTCCCCTCCCTCCTACCCCTTGTTCCCATGGCTGTCCAGCCCACATGCCTATCTTATGACTGGTGATCTGGAGTGGGTGATGGGTGGATAGGAGCACTTTGGAGGAGGCAGAGGGAAAAGAACAACACAGGGAGACGGTGAGAAGGATGGTAGGGAAGCGGGTTTCCCTCCCCACACCTCAGCTCTGTCTCATCTCCCTCCAAAAGGCCCCCACATCCACCTCCTAGGCTGAGCTTCTGCCTGGGGAGAACCCACTTCCCCATTGACAGGGATTTGATCAAAGGCCTTGTAAGCAGGGGTGAGCTATGTGTGCAGATTGGGGCTGGAGTCCCCCGCAGTGGGCTCTCTCTGGGACCCTCTCCCAAGCAGCCTGGAGAGGCTTCTGTAGCAGTTCTGAGCCCTGGGAAAGTTGCTGCTGTGCCTCTGCTGCTGCCACCAAGTCTGCCACTCTCCCTGAGCCTCCCGGGAAGGAGAGGCGGGGCCTGGTGAGATCACCAGTCTGTAATGATGCCAATTAAGGCTCATATATCACAACACAGCAGCCTGGTCCTGAAGCTTAAGAGCCGAGGCTGGGGGAGGGGAGCCAGAGAAAGAGAAATTAAGACAGGACTGCTGCATAGGACAGCAAATGCCTCCTGTGTTGGCCACATTTTTTTCTGTCTTGGGATAAGATCACCTTTGTCTATTTCTCAGAGGCCGCATTTTTTTTTTTTTTTTTTTTTTTTATTTTATCATCACAGCTTTGTCTCATCTTTGATCCCTAAAAACTCGTTTGGAACTGGTCTCATGATAAAACATTCAGCACTAAGTTTCTCAGACTCCGTAGGGATTTTTCTCCTATTCTCGTCCCTCATCTTGTTTGTCTTTCTGCTTGCCACCCATTTCTTTTCTCCCCTCTGGCCCTCCACCCTCCTTGCCCCTTTCCACTGCCGCCTACCTCTCTTCTCCCTGTGTAGCTGCACCTTATCCATGGCTGGATCTGGAAGTCAGAAAATGTGGACCTGAATCTATGGCCGTCTGCTCACAGCTTTACCTGAGCTCTGTGCCCTTTAGTTCTTAACCTGGGAGATGGGTGTGGTGACACCTGTCTCACTGGGCTGGATTTGCAGGGAAATGAGGTGACATAGGAAAACCACCTGGCAAGGCTAGGGATCTCCCTGTTTCTGGCTCAGTGTCCCCACTTTTGAAATGAAGAGGTTCTAAACATTGTCCTAGTCCTACCACTCCACCCTTGCCCCCCTCTTCATACCCTGTGAGTCTTTTAGACTGAAGTAAATAATAAAAAAATAATAACGGTAACGGGAAGGGGCACTGGGTAGATTATATACATATATGTATATAAGCATGTATGAATATTACATATGTACATGTGCATATATACATATACATATATGTATTTAGATGAGGGTCTTTAGAATGGTTAGTCACATAAGATATTTAAAGAAAAAAGTTGACGCTTCTAGTGAACCATTTAGTGTTCACGTTTAGCAGAGGGCAGTTTGGGCACTAAGATGGAGAATGACCTCCTTAGGGCCTGATCAGATGCTGACAGGTCAGATCTTTGTCCACATGAATACCTCTCTAGAGTCCTGGGGACAGCCCATGGGATACGTTTGATTTTCAGGAGACCTCAGAATGTGTGAGCTCAGGGTGGAGAATGAATGAGCCAACATATAGTCAACTTGCCAACCCATATCCTGAAAGTAACTGTCTTCACCCACAAGGACCGAGGCTTCCGTGCACTAGCCCTGTCCCTGCCAGTCACCCGCCCCTTCACTGACTCATTACCTGGTTCAGTTTTTCATTCCTTTGTCCATTCAGTCCGTCCTCTACTCATTCACTCATCCATTTACGCATGTGCGTCCTCCTTTGTAAGGTACCTAAATGCCTGTTCATCGCTCACTCGCTGCACCGTTCATTCGTTCATTCATTCTCTCTCTTGCACATTTCCTCACTCACCTCTGCACTCGTTCACTCACTGCCTCTCTCGTTCATCTGCTGAGCACAGTGCTGGACTCTGGCACGGAATGGGGAGCACAGACAGTGCTGGCCCCATGGCGTTACCATCCAGCATGTGACAAATGCTGGGATGGGCACCTACGGGGGGTTGGAGGTCTTCTCGGAGCAATTGGCTCTTGGACGGAGGTCTGTAGGGTCATTAGTAGTGCACTCATTGAAGAGGAGTGGGAAGGGTCTTGAAAGAATGGGGAGGGTGGGGATATGTGAGGAGAAGCATGGGGATAGGAAGTGTGGGTCACATGTATGTACTCAGCACTCCCTCAGCCGATGCTCACGGAGTGCTCCCTGGGTGTCAGGCACGAATTAGACCCAGAGATGAATCGACCACATTTCTGCCCTGCTAGGGCAGCACTAACTCTGGGGAGGAGGCACAAGGGGTGAGGGCAGCCCCGGAGTGAGACTCGTCACTGCCCGACAGAGAGAGAGATCACATGCAGTAGGCATTCGGAAGACACGTGCTCTCACTCGGTGGCAGAAATCAGGGCAGACTTCTTGGAGGAGTCGAACTGGGCCCTGAAGAACTGATAGGATTTGGCTACGGGAGGGCAGGTCATGAGGAGTTTTCAGGGTCTGGGTTAAATAGGGACAGAAGCGCAGAGGTAGGGACTGAGATGGAAAACCAAGTGTAGCTCAGTCCTGTTGGACCAACCAAAGCGGGAAGGTGGTGAGTGGGAGAAGAGATTGGCCAGACCAAGGGAGACACTGAAGGCCCAGCAAATGGGTTGGACTCTGTCCTGGATGTGGGGAGCCCTGGAAAGGTTTTCCAGCAGAGGAGCAGCATAACCCACCTGGGCTCAGGGACAGGGAGCATGGCGGTGCGTGCCAACTGGATTGGAGATGAGCGAATGGAGTCAGGAAGATGAGAGGTGGCCCTGCCAGGGGAGCTCTCTCCTTCGCACTGCCCTGCGGGTGGGACAGCTGGGGACCAGAGGTCAGCAGGGCTCACTCTGTGGGAGGACAGCCTGTGGGCATCAGAAGACTGGGGGCTGAGCCGCTGCCACGTGCTGTGCTTCCCCCCAGGGTCGGAGTGTGCCACCTCGTGCCTGGACCACAACAGCGAGTCCATCATTCTGCCAGTGAACGTGACCGTGCGTGACATCCCCTACTGGCTGAACCCCACTCGGGTGGAGGTGAGTGACCAGGGATACCTGCCTGTGGCTAAGGGGGAGGGAAATGACATTACTGAGCACTTGTTGTGTCCCGGTCCTGAGTCGGTCACTTTACATATATTATCTCATTTAGTCATCACACCTGGCCTGTGGGATGGGGACTGGATCACAATCATTTCGCTGTTTTGTGGAAAGCAATTCCTCAGTGACATAAAGAACTAGTGACACCTATTGTTTATGGAGCACCTACCATGTCCATGTGCCTGGTGCTTAGCACACGAGACTACATAAACTTAAGAACAGTCGTGTGAGGAAGGGGTCGTTGTCTGCATTCTCTGGTTGTGGACACTGAGATCTCAGAGGTGACGCGATGGGCCCAGAGTGAGGGGTGGAACCCAGACCCGCATCCAAGCACTGTGGTGTCCCACGCTACCAGGCTGGCATTGTCCCTGCCTTGTGGCACTCCGTGTCATTTCCTACTTGACTTTCATTGGTGGTCCCACTTTCCTTTATGTCATCAGATCGATCGGGGCCCCCAGAGCTGATGCGGGACCCACTCTTGTCCCAGGTCTCATGTGTCACTCTGGGCACTCACTGGCTCCTCACCCTGGAGAAAGGGAGAGAAGGGGGTGGGGGCAGGCAAGGCTGGGCGTTTCTGCCGGGGGTGCTGGGAGGCCTCACAGCCTCGGGGAGCTGCCGTGCACCCGCCTGCTGCAGATCGTGCTTGGAGAGCTGGGGAGAACCCGACCCTGGGTGTTCTGTTTCTCAAACGAGCTGCGGGCACCATTGCGAGGGCTTGCTCAGCACTTGGGCGTAGGGACCTGGCCGGACCTCTCCACTCCCCCGGTTCCCTGCATTCTCCTCCCTCCCCTCTTGCCCTGTCTCCACCTTTGTCTCTCCAACTTCATTTTTTCCCTGCCTGTATTTTTGCACTCCCCGTTTCTCTCCCCCTCCTGATATCTCTTTGACCTTGCTCTGCCTCCCTCCCTCCCACACGCTATCCTCCGTCACCATCCTCTCTTCTCTCTGCCTCCGACTCTCCCACACATCCACAGACAGCCCTGTCCCCCTCACCTCCTGCTCCTCCACCTGCTCCTTGTACCTGAATGCACTTTCCCATTCCTAAACCAGAATTCCCACATGGATTCCCCCTGAATGCCCCAGCATGTGCAGATGTGCTGAACACACCTGGGAGCGTGCATGTAGCTGTATGTCGGAATCCCAAGGCAGCTGGGGATCATCCAGTACAAGTCCCTCATTGTATGGGTAGAGAAACTGAGGCTCAGAGAGGGAGGTGACTGAGCCAGGGTCACACAGGCCATAGAGCTACAGCTACGAGCCAGGACCCGTGATCAGCAGCTCCTTTGACACTACCCCCTCCCGTCCCTTAGCCCACCCGCACGCCCATGTACCCGAAAGCAGGTGGGCATTACTCATACCAGAGCAGACACAGGAGACCTCCCTGTCACCTCAGACTCAGTGGCCTTCTTGGGCTGGCCCAGCTCTCCTCCAGGCCTTCTCCGTCCCCCCTGGGTGAATTTCTACCCTTCCCTCTGTGGGCCTTGGGCACTAAAGAGTTCAGTTATAATTCACTGTGAAATAAATCCTGGGATTTGAAAGCCTGCAAGACCCCCCACCCCACCCTCCAGTCGCCCACCCGCTGCCTGCCCACCCCTGCCCCCACCCAGTTCCCTGGTCTGCCTGCCTTTATTGATGCCGGCCTACCGAGAGAACCGTAACGAGGTTCAGACCTCCACCGTCTCTGGAGGCCTCATTATCCAGGAGGAAAAAAATGTGGTAGAAAAAGGGAGGAGGGTGAAGGGCAGAGATTGATGATTTCCAGGAATAAGGCAGAAAAGCTGGCCTCTGCTGCACCCCTGCCCCTCGTGGTGCGGTGAGAGCTACAGAAATAGAGCTGCTGGTGCAGCGTTTCCAGGCCAGAGGAGGCCCAGGTAGTGCCTCTGCTTTCTGAGGGTCTGCCTCTGAGCCCCAGTGCAAAGTAGAAGGTCAACAGTGAGGCTCTGTGCCAGCTCCTGCCACCTTTGTTCCAGGGTAAGAGAGTGAGTGGTGAGAAATCACATTTAAGGAATGCCTGCTGTGATCAGGCACTGGATCAGGCATTTCCCACCACACGCATGCATGCGCATGCACACACAAACCTGCGAGGTGGGTATTAGTCTCTTCGTGTTTCCATGGAATCTCAGAGATGGAAACCACTTGCCTAAGAGAAACCGAAGAGGGACCAGGCCAGTATGACACCGCAGTTTGCTCCAGCTGCCCCTGCAGCCTCTATGCAATGTCGGATAGTACTAATGAAGGCAAGACGTTCACTCATCACTTACCAGGGATGTGCTGGCAAATGTTGAACAACCAGCTCTTCACAAAAAAACAAAGTCTGCATTTGCCACTTTCTGTGGTGTAAATATTCCCACCATGGCAGATTTCAAGGCTTCCAAATTGCTGTCACAGAACACAAAGTTGAGCAGATACAGGAATGAGTGGCTCTCTCAAGCCTAGGCAAGCCAGCTGCCTGCCACCCACCCCAGCACTTACCCATGACAGACTTTTTTATGTGCTTTCCATGTATTGATGTGTATGAAGAGACGGACAGCTGTGTAGCTGAGTGGAATATCAGCATTGACCCTACCGTGACTGGTGCATCAGAACAGAGAGCTTCATGAAGGCAGCTGCATGGTACCTTCCTCAGTGCCTAGCACACAGCAGATGCTCACTAAATGCTTATGGTGGCTGTGTCAAGTGACCAGGTACAAGCCTTCACACCTTCTGGCTGTCCTGGAGCCATCATCACTTCTCTAGGCCACAGTTTCCCCGTTTGTGGAATCATGTGGAGGTGGAATAAATGAGTAAAGCAGGCCCAGCAGATTATTTTGTATATTAAGCACCTTGGCATATTAGTAGCAGTAATATTTACTGTAAACATTTCAGAAAGACAGAAAAATATAACACCTATGTACATACTACCCAAACTAAAAAATAAAATAATACAGACACAGGTGAAGTCCTTTTCTTTTTATTGAGATATAATTTACATTCTAATCTTGAACATGAAGCTTGATACATGTTCATGTTTGTGTACCCTCGTGAAACCCCTGCCCACATCAGACAGTGGGTCTTCCAACTCCCCATAGAATCCTCCCCTCCCCATGCCAGGCAATGTCTCCATCACTTTGGTCACCAGTATTTTTGTCTCTATCACTATGGATTGGTTTTGCTTATTTTTGAAATTCATATAGCTGGAATCATACAGTATATGTCTCATGAGGTTCTTTCATAGGCATATTTTTAACTTCCGTAGAGAAAAACACTCAACTCCCTTCCCGCACATGTACTTTTGAAAGAGACAGAGGTTCAGAGAACTCTTCCTCTAACCTAACAAGTGAGATTATACAAACTCAATGATAAATGAAAATCCCCCTCAGGTTCAGCGCTGGAGCGACTGTAGGGAATGGTGGAAATTATGGTAAATTATAAAAAACACAGGATTTTTTGTGTTTGAAATCTTTTTTCGTTTTTTAATATTGGCAACTAATTTTGACTTTTGTTAAGCATGTGCATGCCAAACCAAATATGTGTGTGGGTTGTATAGGATAGAAGCTGTTGGCTTGCAACTTTTGGAAGAGATAGACTTTTTCAGCCTGGATATCTAGAGTTCAGGGGTGGCAGCCTCTCTCCCATGAGCACCTAAGGAGGATCTCCAATATGTCCCCATACTGTTTCTTGCTCAGGGATGCCGGGAGAATTTCACAATAGAAAATCCAGCTTCTATCATGAGAAGCTTTTAATTCTTAGGTACCTGGGACCTTGGTTTTTACAATGGCTTCTGGAAAAATAATGGAAGGAGGAAAGAGAAGAAGAGAGGAAAAAAGAGAGGAAGGGAATGAATGAATGAAAGGAAAGGGAAATGACCCGTTTATTGACTGTTTATGATATACAAGCACTGTCTGCTGGGCAGTTCCATATATACCACCTTGTTTTGTCTCCATCACACCCCAGTAAGGTAAATATTATCACCATTTTACAGAGGAAGAAGCTGAGGCTCAGCGAGGTTCAACTCACATAACTAATGTGGTTGAATTAACTAGCTGATTCCTCTGCAGTTCATCCTGCCAGGCTACCATCCTACACATATAAAAAAATAAACATATTCAACATACACAGACAGAGGATGCAGAATTCTACCTTGAAAAGAAGGCAGCACTGTGGGAAACCCTGCCGAGAGTCTAAAGGACAGAGGAAGAAAGGATCTGAGTGACTATTAAGTCCAATCTATTGGATGTGTAGAAGGAGATACTAAGTGCCCTAGAGGAGAAACCTATAGACAAAAAAATGCAGCTGGAATCTGTTGATTTCTCCTTCGCTCAAGGACACACTCATTCATCCACACAGTTGATCGTGTGTTCATTCACTCGTCAACACACATGAATTATACACTTTCAAACAACAGGTGTTTTTTAAGCACTAGGGATACAGAGTGAAAAATGTCTAGGCCTTTATAAAAGCTTACCCAGAAGAAGGCCAGAAGCTCAGTGACTGAAAACAAAGGCAAGATGGTGAAGATGATGATGATGATGATGATGATGATGATACAATTGTCTCATAGCAGGTCCTATAAATCAAGGGAAAAAGAGGGATTATCTTAGAAGACATTGAAGAGGGTGTCAGCCCTGAGCCTCAGGAGGAGGCTCCCTTAAGATGCTTTCTCACATGTCTTCAGCTCTGTTTGGCACCTGTCTTTTCTGCATTTTTTTATTTAGTCTCTCTGCCCCGTCCTGCATTTGTCTCAAAGCCTCTCCACCTCTCCGAACCTTGGTCTTTCTGTCATTCAAAAGAGTAACCTATTTTATATTTACAGCTTCAAGGGTTAGGGGATTTTGAAGGAGAGTGTAGTGTTCAAAGTACAGACCTTGAAATCAGACAGGTGTGGGTTTAATAGTTGACTGTCACAGCCTCTGTGTACGACTTTGGGTAGGTTGCTTAACTTCTCTGTGCCTCAGTTTCCTCTTGTGTAAACCAGAGTCAAAAATAGTACCTATCTCACAGTGATGGTAAGAATTAAATAAGATGAACACAGGGTGTGGACCATCATCCTCATATAATAGAGGGTTTTATGCTGATGAGGATGGTGATGATGATGGTTGGTGGTGGCAGTGGTGATGATGATGGCAGTGATGTAGTGATGATGCTGATGTTGATGATGATGACAACTGCAGCCAGCAAGAAAAGACAGTCTATTCTTCCTATGCACCAAGGCAGGAAGGGAAAGCCCTCTTACCAAACCTGGTCTGAAAGAGCTCTGGCTGGGCCACATGTCTCTTTGGCATCAAGAGGAGCAAGGCTGGCACGTGAGGGGCCCCGTCTGGGATCTCCCACCTTGTGGTATAAACAGCCGAGCCTTTCTCCTTCAGCTCCCACGGCCTGTCCCCTTTCCCAGTTCTCCTCGCACACAGAGGGGCCCTGTGGTGAGACAGGTGGAGCGTGCAGCCTTGAGTAATAGTGGAAAATCCAAAAGCCTTGGAAAGATAAATAGGCACATGCAGATAGTATAAAAGTGCTTTCTCTGAACTCACGTCAGGTAAACCTCAACTGACAGAAACTTGTGCAAACACAGCAAGACACTGCTACAGACGGATTAAATTAGCTCTCAAGTAAACAGGGGGAGGGATGGGCACTGAATTCCTGGTGGATCCTTACCCTGCTGTGTTCTACTTCTCGAACTTTTACCAAATGCCCTCCAATATCCTTGGACTTTGGTGGGGAACAGGCTCTAAGACTCAGAGATAAAAGTCTGGTCAGAATTTCCCAGAGAAGAAAAACAGGTAATTCTCTCCTCTCTGGACCTATGGCTGGAAAGCAGAGGAGAAGAACATAGTTACTGAGGTTACTCACATTCCTTCATTTGTATTTGCATCACATTCCTTCATGTATTTGTTCACAGTGCTTCATGCTTGACCCTGGAGGGAGACAGATGTGGCTAAAACCCAGGACCTTCCCTAAAGAAGCTTAAGAAATCAGGTCCAGGTTAACTATATCCACATCATTAACCCCAATGTGTCATCACAACAAGCCAATGACATTTTCAGTACCCATTTCACAGATGGGAGAACCAAGCCTCAAACCAGAAATTTATGAAGAAATTTCAAGTCAGAATTGCAACCCCACCCATCCTATCTCAAATCCCATGGTCTTTCCCATATTCCACTTTGTATATGTATTGGGAGAGGGTAAACATTGTTAATAGAGGCAGTAGGGAGCTAGATGGTAGATTTCACATTGCAAGACTGATTGGAAGATCATCAAGTTAGGCTCTTTGTCCAGGATCTTTAATTTAATTCAGTCTGCTCTCTGTCCTCTAGACAATGTGCTTGGCATTGTAGATATGTTGCTGATACTCTACAACAGAGGAAGACAAGTAAAGAAAATATTATCCATTGGTAAAATTTTCTGATTTTGACATGGACTCTTTTCTTCACAAAAAATTTATTGAGCATCTGCTATGTGCTAGGCACTGTAATAGGCATGGGAGATCCAATGTGAAACACAAATGCTGTGGAGCAAGGAAGAAAGGCACCAACCTGGACTGAGCCTGGAGTCACAGGATTCCCTTTGTCACAAGCTTGCCAAGAAACCTAATTACAGTTTGGCTCCCATGTAGGTTTTCCCTCGGGGAGAGAATGGGATGGTCACATGGACTTTCTACATTCTGGACCATGTGACTGTTAATTTCTTAATTAAAATTCGTCAACTGGCACTCAACCAGGAAAGCAATCACTGATTATATAGAGTTCCATGGCTGGTCCCTGACACAGTTACCTCTCACTGCAAATCTAAGCATGTGCTATTGCATCATATTGTTTGTATTGTATTGTATTATTTTTAAAGAAATAATTGTAATCTAGCGTGAAAATTGAGGCCTCTATGAAAAATAGAAAAGGGAGATTCTAGAATTTTTATGATAACCCTAGTCCTGATACAATTTTATCTTTCTAGGTTTGTCTATCTTTCTTCACTCAACTACTTTAAAAAAATATCATCTTGTTGGGTTTTATGTTATGAGCTGCCTTAAATCATTTCTGTAACAGTTGCTTGTTTTCAAATCCTGATTTCTCCATCTAACAGCTATGAAGCTTGGGGAATTTGTTCTCCTATGACTTGAGATTAATGCCCACCTCACAGCATGTCAACAATAAATAAATAAGATAATTTGTAAAGTAATTAGCACCACACATTCACTCAATATATTTTAGTTGTCATTATCATCATCATAATTATTATTATTAAATGAGGCTATAGATAAGTGTGTGTGTGTGTATTCATATATATATATATATATATATATACATACATATGTGTAAGTTCTACCTGAGGGAATTGGGAAAGGCACCACAAACATCTTGAGCAGATATTTGAAAGATAACTAAGGACTCTACAAGCGACATTCAGTGAAGGGGGAACAGCAAGAACAAATTCACTAAGAAAATGTAGGAAACCTAGGGAATTGCTACCAGACTCAAATAGCATGGCAGCAGGTGTTAGTAGCAAGCATTCTCTGCCTCTTGGGGTTCCAGATCAGGGCTTAGTTCATTCATCCTTCAGCCCACTTGCTCTCAAACTGTAATGTGCATCAGAATTATCTGAGAGGCTTGGATTAAAAATGCAGAGTCCCAGGCCCTGGCCTCAGAGATTTATTTATTTATTTACTTATTATTTATTTTTATTTTATCAATATACAATGTAGTTGATCTTCATGTCCCTTTACCGATTTCTCCCTCCCCCGTCCCTCTCCCCACTCCCACCCATCAACATCATATCTCCCATATGACCCAGCAATTCCACTACTGGGATTACACCCAGAGGAATGGAAACCATCTGTTGAAGGGATACCTGTCCTCCAATGTTTATTAAAGCACTATTTACAAAAACCAAGAGTTGGAACCAGCGCAAATGTCCATCATCAGATGAGTGGATACGGAAAATGTGGTATACCTGGCCTCAGAGATTTGAATTCGTTAGATCCAAAGCAGGGTTGAGGACTCTGCCTTTTGAATGCACTCCCACAATGACTCGGATGGACGTGGTCCCCAGCTCATGCTTTGAGAAACCCTGCTCTACACCTTTGTCCCATCTTCCTCTTATAGCCACACACACGTGAACATACATGTGCACACACACTCCCCTACCCTCATCATCCCATCTTATCCTCAACTCCACCGATGGTTAAACATCAGCCAAGAATTTTCTGAAGAGCCTTTCTGATCATGTTTCCATCCCCCAATTCTGCTTCTCCCCAGCCCTGATTCCTGCCAGGGAAATACAGACACCTACAGTGAGCACAAATATGATTTTAATCTTATGGCTCCTGTTATTGCAAGTACCTGGGCCAATTCCCCATGTAAATGCCAGGGTGAGGTCAGCACTTGGAAGGCCCAAGAAGAGATGGGGTGGTTGAATGTGTTGCCAACAAGGAGATGGCTCGCTCCCAATCCCAAACCCATCTGACCTCTCTCTCCCTCTTTCTGCAGAGAATTGTCTGCACTGCTGGGCTCAAGTGGTATCCTCACCCTTCCCTGATTCACTGTGTCAAAGGCTGTGAGGTAAGTCCCAAGGAAAGTCACTCCTCAGCTACCTGGAAACAATCCTACTGTTATTATTTTATTATTATATTAAGGATGGCTACCATCTACTGTACCTACTAAGTGTTGTAAATATACATTTAGCAGACTTCTTGGACATATGATGGAATTAGGCACAGAGATATGAAGAAACATACTCAAAAATATAGTTAATGGGTAACGGAGTTGGGATTCCAAGCCAGGATCTCTTTGCTCCAAAGCCTGTGGTCTACATAATACCAGATCTGAAAGAAAAGGAGAGAAGAAGTCCATACTGACTTAGCATCTATAACACACCAGGAATTTTACCAACGTTACTACATTTAACCTTTACAGACCCTCATGAAGCAGTTTTTTTTTTTTTTTTTAATTTCCATTTTACTGATGACTATTACTTGCAGATCAGTTCCTTCTGTCCCACGTTTTAGTCATTCACTCATTCTTAACCCTGGAAGAAATATGGATGCTTTAGACCCAACGATTAAGCTGAAGTATAAAATCCTCTTTGACCCTTAAATTCTGTGACTTCACAGTTGAGCCATTTTCTGGAGCTTGGATATGAGATTTGGCTCCATGTATCAGTGACGAGTTTGATGGGGATGGGGATCACGGGGGCAGAGTTCTTGGGATGTCAACTGTGTTCACAAGGAAAGGCTGTTCATGGCACTCAGAATCATTTCGATACATCTCTATGTCCTTTATGGTTTTTCTCAGCTGGCAGTGAAAAGGGGGCCCTAAATCCCTTCCAGGTGGTTCTCTGAATCTCTGTGGTCCACCCAGAGACCTCTGAGGAAAATGGATATGAAAAGGACTAGATCGTTCCCTAGAAAAATTTGTATTTGATGAAACTCTTAGAATGTCAGATCCAGAAAGGCTTTTTTAGACAATCTAAGCTGAACCTTTTATTTTAAAGTTGGAGAAACGGAGGACCAGACAGTGGACAGTTCTAAAATTTGATGGAATGCCAAAACTGGGAAGGCCCCTAATGTGATCTAGTGCTACTCGCTTGTTGTTTAGAGTGAAAATATGGTCCCGAGAGGGACTGGACTAGTCCGAGGTTGTGCAGAATGATAGCAGAGGTGAGGCATGAGCTCAGCAGGTCTCCTGACTTCCAGCCTGGCACTTTCTCTCCTTGAGTAGGCTACTGCCCACCTGTGAGCCATTCCCTGACCTGTAAGTGTCACCAAACAGTCCCTGGCTCACACATTTATTTCTGTGCCTCGGTTGGGAACCCCCTGCACCATCTGCTCAGGGCACTTCGCATTACAGTCTTTAAGAACCCCCATTCTCTCAAGCTTCAGCCAGGAATGTCAAAACCACGACCAAGGACCTGTGGCTGCTCTTCCTTCCGTCTCTCTGAATCAGTCCAGCATTTTGGAGAAAGCAAGCTTGGGTTACCTGGGCCCTAGTTCTGCTGAGTCAATGGTCTGAGCGGGCAGTGTGACAGCAGAATTCGATCCCTTTTTTGACTCAGCAGTGAGGCCCAAGAGACCCTCCCCTGTCAGGCTCTGAGCCCCGCCAGTGATGCTTATCACCTTTGCCCTGGCAGGGGCCCCTCATCTTCCTTCCTCCTTAGCTTAGAGCTAATAGCTTGTGTCTTGTCTGGAGCTGAAAAATATGCTTAGGAGAGAAACAAATGCTGGGAGCAGAGAAGAGCCATCAACCTTAAGTGTCCAGAGGTAGCCAAGACAGATAAAGGGTTTTAGGACTCCTGAGCCCTCTGCCTCTGCACTAAGCTGTGTCCAAAGTGATGATTAACTCACTTGTTCATCAAAGCTTCACTGAGTATCTATTATAAACCAGTCACTACTCTAGGTTCTGGGAGTAGAGTGGTTTTGTCCAAGTGAAAATAGTAACTGTGCTCTTCCTGAGTCATCTGTGATATCTTCTTGCTCCTCTTCATCCATCCATCCACCCATCCATCCATCATTTTTCTAAGTAAACATTTGCTGAACATATAAATTTTGCTCAAATTGCCAGAAATTTTGCTAGGAAACCTAGAATACAAAAGTAGATGACACACATTCCCTGTCTATAACGAACTCACGGTATAGCGAGGGATATAGACAATTAAAGACAGAGTTCTAAAATGATGCACTAAGAGCTATAACCAAAGCAAGTGCTAGAGTCTGCAGAAGCAAGAACATCCTGGGGCTGTCAGGGAAGGTATTTGGAAGGATGATGTTGTTCTTGAAGGATGGGTTGTTTGCATGAATGCATTACCAGTAGAAGTAGCAACATGAGAAATACCAGAGACGGGAGAAATGTCTAAGTAGCAGAGCTTTTCTAGTGTTGTTGCCTCTCTCTAGAAAGTCATACTTCACCCACATCTAATTAATTCTTCATCTTTATGATCTCAGCTGAAATGTCATCTCCTAGGGACACCTTCACTGATCTCCCCGAATAGATGAAATCTTCTTACTCTTTTCTTTAATAGCATCATATACCTCTCCTCCATACCTCTTATCAGACTTGAAATTGGTCAATTCGATGTGTGATTATTTGATGAAAGTCTGTATCTTCACTAGAGTATATGGTCTAGAAGGGTAGAGGCTATACCTATATTGACTCACTATTGCATTTCTTTCTTTAGCACAATGTGTAACACATAGTAGGCATTCAAGAAACAGGGGTGAGTAGAGGATGAATAGATGGATGGATGGATGGATGGATGGATGGATGGATGGATGGATGGATGGACGGATGAATGTCTATGGCTGCAGAAAATGCCACATAGGAGAGAGTAGCCAGTGATCAAACTGAAGATTTTTTTCAGGGACCAAATAATAATAATAATAAAAACCCTTCATTTATTTTTTTCTTTTCTTTCTTTTCTTCTTCAGCTACTCCTTTACCAGCTCAGTTCTTTTCATTCTTAGGAAGGGACAACTGGTCTCCTTCATTAGTCTGTTCATAGAGACTAATGGAGAAGAACATAAAGAACTTAGCCCCAAGGCTGACCTTCTGCAGCACAGAGAAAAAGAAAGGGCTTATCCTTGTTTTGTGGCTTGTTGTTTGTGCCCCTCTGCTCTATTATGAAGGTAATAATGTGTTGGTTATGGTAGTCACACAGCAGAGGCACGCCTGCATTCACAGCATGTTCATGCAGACTCCCATACCCGAGCTCAGCTCCTGCCTGTTCTTAGCTCTATCTACTAACATCTCTTTCAGACTTTGACAGGGTAGTGATGAAATGGAATCTGGCATCATGATTTGGGGGCACAAATTCTCTGTGAATGAGAATTTGGAGCAGAAATGCAAAAGCCAGGGATGCCACATGGGATGGATTCCTTGTGAACTTGGTTTCCACAGAACAGTCAGGATGGGAAGGAGAGACCATTGGATCACAGGTGGTGTGCTGGGTATGCAATGATCTTAGGCAAAGGATCACATCTTTCTGGCCAATGAGTCACTGAGCATTACAGACCCCAACCAGCACTCTAATCAGAGTGGTTTCACTTTCATCTGCTTTCTATATTATGATGTCACATTATATTGCATTTGATGGAGGGAGGGATAGGTTCATTTCTTTGAGAAATTAGTGGACTAATCCCAGCCTCTTTTTTTTTAAGTAGTGGGAGTCCTGAGGCCCAGAGAAGAAAAGTCACTTAACCAAAATCACCATGTAACCATATTGTTGGCTAAGATTTGGAGGAGTAGAACTCAGGTTTTCTAAATCCCTGACAACTGCCCTTTCTGTTATGCCAGTACAATTACATTCTGTTTCAAAAACATTACTAAGGACCAAAGGTGTTCACAGCATTAAACTAGGTGATTGGGAGACAGAGATGAACCTGACATTGCCTGTGTCTCTGAGGACCTCATCGTCTTGCACCAGCTACAAAAACATAAGCAGGCCGCAGAGTCTGGTATGCTAAGTGCTAAGATGGGGAAATACAAGTGGTCGGGGAGTTGGGGAGACTCCGGAACTTTCCCCTAAGATGGCTCTGGGTTCAGATCTGTTATGACTCAACTCTGTCACCTTTTCATCATCTTTGGAGCATCGCAGGGTTGGAGGAACACCACCCGAGCTCAGCTCCTACCTGTTCTTAGCTCTATCTACTAACATCTTTTTCAGACTTTGACAGGGTAGTGATGAAATGGAATCTGGCATCATGATTTGGGGGCACAAATTCTCTGTGAATGAGAATTTGGAGCAGAAATGCAAATGCCAGGGATGCCACATGGGATGGATTCCTTGTGAACTTGGTTTCCACAGAACAGTCAGGATGGGAAGGAGAGACCATTGGATCACAGGTGGTGTGCTGGGTATGCAATGATCTTAGGCAAAGGATCACATCGTCTTAGACAAAGGATCACTTTCCGGCCAATGAGTCACTGAGCATTACAGACCCCAACCAGCACTCTAATCAGAGTGGTTTCACTTTCATCTGCTTTCTATATTATGATGTCACATTATATTGCATTTGATGGAGGGAGGGATAGGTTCATTTCTTTGAGAAATTAGTGGACTAATCCCAGCCTCTTTTTTTTTTTAAGTAGTGGGCATCCTGAGGCCCAGAGAAGAAAAGTCACTTAACCAAAATCACCATGTAACCATATTGTTGGCTAAGATTTGGAGGAGTAGAACTCAGGTTTTCTAAATCCCTGACAACTGCCCTTTCTGTTATGCCAGTACAATTACATTCTGTTTCAAAAACATTACTAAGGACCAAAGGTGTTCACAGCATTAAACTAGGTGATTGGGAGACAGAGATGAACCTGACATTGCCTGTGTTTCTGAGGACCTCATCGTCTTGCACCAGCTACAAAAACATAAGCAGGCCGCAGAGTCTGGTATGCTAAGTGCTAAGATGGGGAAATACAAGTGGTCGGGGAGTTGGGGAGACTCCGGAACTTTCCCCTAAGATGGCTCTGGGTTCAGATCTGTTATGACTCAACTCTGTCACCTTTTCATCATCTTTGGAGCATCGCAGGGTTGGAGGAACACAGAAAAGAAATAAATTAATTCGATGTGTGATTATTTGATGAAAGTCTGTATCTTCACTAGAGTATATGGTCTAGAAGGGTAGAGGCTATACCTATATTGACTCACTATTGCATTTCTTTCTTTAGGACAATGTGTAACACATAGTAGGCATTCAAGAAACAGGGGTGAGTAGAGGATGAATAGATGGATGGATGGATGGATGGATGGATGGATGGATGGATGGATGGATGGATGGATGGA
>NW_007729894.1:76032-79123 GCF_000696425.1 Galeopterus variegatus
ATGGATGGATGGATGGATGGATGGATGGATGGATGGATGGATGGATGGATGGATGGATGGATGGATGGATGGATGGATGGATGGATGGATGGATGGATGGATGAATGTCTATGGCTGCAGAAAATGCCACATAGGAGAGAGTAGCCAGTGATGAAACTGAAGATTTTTTTCTGGGACCAAATAATAATAATAATAATAAACCCTTCATTTATTTTTTTTTCTTTTCTTTCTCTTCTTCTTCAGCTACTCCTTTACCAGCTCAGTTCTTTTCATTCTTAGGAAGGGACAACTGGTCTCCTTCATTAGTCTGTTTATAGAGACTAATGGAGAAGAACATAAAGAACTTAGCCCCAAGGCTGACCTTCTGCAGCACAGAGCAAAGGAAAAGGCTTATCCTTGGTTTGTGGCTTGTTGTTTGTGCCCCTCTGCTCTATTATGAAGGTAATAATGTGTTGGTTATGGTAGTCACACAGCAGAGGCACGCCTGCATTCACAGCATGTTCATGCAGACTCCCATACCCGAGCTCAGCTCCTGCCTGTTCTTAGCTCTATCTACTAACATCTCTTTCAGACTTTGACAGGGTAGTGATGAAATGGAATCTGGCATCATGATTTGGGGGCACAAATTCTCTGTGAATGAGAATTTGGAGCAGAAATGCAAATGCCAGGGATGCCACATGGGATGGATTCCTTGTGAACTTGGTTTCCACAGAACAGTCAGGATGGGAAGGAGAGACCATTGGATCACAGGTGGTGTGCTGGGTATGCAATGATCTTAGGCAAAGGATCACATCTTTCTGGCCAATGAGTCACTGAGCATTACAGACCCCAACCAGCACTCTAATCAGAGTGGTTTCACTTTCATCTGCTTTCTATATTATGATGTCACATTATATTGCATTTGATGGAGGGAGGGATAGGTTCATTTCTTTGAGAAATTAGTGGACTAATCCCAGCCTCTTTTTTTTTTTAAGTAGTGGGCATCCTGAGGCCCAGAGAAGAAAAGTCACTTAACCAAAATCACCATGTAACCATATTGTTGGCTAAGATTTGGAGGAGTAGAACTCAGGTTTTCTAAATCCCTGACAACTGCCCTTTCTGTTATGCCAGTACAATTACATTCTGTTTCAAAAACATTACTAAGGACCAAAGGTGTTCACAGCATTAAACTAGGTGATTGGGAGACAGAGATGAACCTGACATTGCCTGTGTTTCTGAGGACCTCATCGTCTTGCACCAGCTACAAAAACATAAGCAGGCCGCAGAGTCTGGTATGCTAAGTGCTAAGATGGGGAAATACAAGTGGTCGGGGAGTTGGGGAGACTCCGGAACTTTCCCCTAAGATGGCTCTGGGTTCAGATCTGTTATGACTCAACTCTGTCACCTTTTCATCATCTTTGGAGCATCGCAGGGTTGGAGGAACACAGAAAAGAAATAAATCAGTATAAGCTAGGACAGCCTGGAGTGATGAAGAAAAAAACCATGGAGCTGACTTAGATTTAAATCACTCCTCTGATTCTGCCAGGGTGATTTTGGCCAAGTCCAGTTCTTACTCTGAATCTCAGGGTCTTTGTCTGTAAAGTGGAAACAGCAATGCCAACCTCACACGTTGTTGGAGAACAAAAAAAGAAAACAGGCATGTAAAGCAGGCAACATGGGGTACATCTGTCCCCCTCTGTTAGAGAGAGCCACCATTGTACACAGACCATTGTGCCTAATCCTATGAATGCTTGCATTTTATCTTTATAATTTTGGGGAAGATTACATTCAGCTTCCTAATATTTCTTATATATTTTATTATAAATTATATCTTTAATTGCCTATTACAAGGAAAAGTGGGGGAAAGGGGGCTGAAATTCTCTTACCATTTTTCAGTAAGCCCCCTTCAGGAAGATTTAAGTGATCTAATATGTGGCTGAGCATATCCCAGCATACACAAGTATGTCTCTTGACATAACCATACTCTAGTGGGGAAAAATTTGGCTACATAAGTCTTTATAAATGATAGAGGTGATAATTTATCTAAGGGGGTGTTGGGATTTGAAGCCAGGTAGGCTGACTCTAGAGGTTTGTGAGACAATGAGAGCCAGCTAAATGACTCAGAGGCCTCTATGGGGTGTTGGGGGCAGCTTCCTCACATTCCAGGATGCTAACAAGGCCTTGTTACCTTCCTGCTTCTCTCTCTCTTTATAGCCCTTCATGGGAGACAATTACTGTGATGCCATCAACAACCGAGCCTTCTGCAACTACGATGGTGGGGATTGTTGCACCTCCACGGTGAAGACCAAAAAGGTAGGCCTCCACGTGACCCTCTGCTGCCACCTCCTGCACACCCCTTCAGTTGCTGGGCCAGGTCACTTCCACACGCCAGATACCCCATTCTCCCGGTGTGGCAGCACTCTGTCTTCAAGGTTTATTCCATTTTCTTTTTTTTTAATTCTCTTAGTCAATAGTTGAGCTAATATCATAGGCTGGACCCTGGATGATATTTGCAGATATAGTCCTTAAAGCTTAAAATCAGGCATAGAAGCAGATAAATAAAGGTGCAATGAGTACTGTTAGCTGGCAAAGACAAAGAGCTGTGAGGGTCCAGGCAAGGGGTCCGAGAAGGCTCTGTAGAGTGAGCGGCACCTACACTGAAACAGGGGGAATGAGGGGAAGGGGCACGAGGTGGCCAGGGAAAGTGTTTGGGGCAGGAGACTGGCATTTAAAATCCCAGAGAGACATGCATTTTCAGGGGGTATGGCTGAAATCTAGGGGGAGAGAGAAAATGGGACATTCCCAACAAGGTCACTTATGGCTTTTGCCAACTTTATCATCTATTTTGTTTCTCACATCCGTAGAATTGTCAGGGGGATGTTGGTCATGATTTTGTTTCTTTGTGTATTCAGATGCACACAAGAGTGATTCAGGTGTTTACAGTAAAACTGGAGCATTCAACTGAGATGCTCATGAACCACTCATGGAAGAGTGGCCACCTCCATTTTCCTCCTGGCTAGAGATGGGACCAGAGCCTGGGGCTCTAGCCAAGAGGTGGGAGATACGTGGAAAACCCAGCTAACTGGAGTCGAGAGCATTCTTGTGAAGAATG
>NW_007729894.1:79133-89400 GCF_000696425.1 Galeopterus variegatus
TGTTATCCCTGCCGCACAGAGGAAAGAGTTTGGGTTCAGAGCACTTACGGGACCCGCCTGAGTTCATGTGGCCAGTGAATGGTGAAGACCAACTTTGAACCCAGCTCTGTCTGACTCACAAGTCGTGCTCTTTCTCCTGCATGAGGTTGACTCTCAAGAGATGAAAGCACATTGAGATAGGACCTTGTCCTCTGCACACCTGTGCATGTCCCCCCCCCCCAGTTCTGGTTGGAAACACTTCACTGTGAGACCAGACTGCCAGGGAACCTTAGGTGTGAGACCTCTCCCCTTGACGAAGAGGAAAGCAGCTTTTCCCAGCAGGAAAGACAAAGAGGGGGTATATGGGGTTCCTAGCACTGCCCATCATCGCTGATATCCCAGCAGCCCAGACAGGAATTTACCCTGAGCATCCACAGGTTAGAAGAAAGTACAGATTTCATGGTGGGAATCCCCTTAGGGCAGGAGGGGGGCTTCCTTCCTCTCATCCCCCTTCCCTTACCTGTTGGACCTAATTTAGTTGGACCTGTCCCCTTGGCCCCAGTCGATATCATGGGAAATTTCCTTCGCCTAAGCACCCAAACTGGCACTCAGAAACTCATCCATACGACAGGTATGCTTCCAGCACTTTCCTAAATTACAGGAATTTCATTAATTGAGCACTTCCTCTGTGCTGGACTATGGCTGGGATCTCCATGCATGTAATCTTAGACTCCAGAACAACTCAGCAAAGCAGAAAAGTGAGGCTCAGCGAGGTGACATCATGTGTACAAGGTGGTGGAGCTGTATGTGGGATTTAGGCTGTCCTGACTCCAAACTAACTGTAATAGTTAATATTTATGGAAAGCTTACTCTGTGGCAAACATAGAGTGGGCTACTTTTACATGCCATTTCATTTCATCAATTCAGTAGCTCTGTTGCAGGAGTTGTCCCTTTCATCCTCATTTTATAGATGACAAAGCTTGGGCTTAGAAGAGTTAAGTTCACAGAGCCAGTAAGTGGTAGAGCTGAGATGCAAACCTAGAGAGTTTAAACAGCACAGCACCTGCCTCAAACCCCTCTGCACATCTTGATGCCATGGGCTGTGTCTTACCCAAGCTCCCTGCCCTCTTGTGGGCGACCTTCTTGCTTTGCCGACCTCCTGGAATGGAGTTCTTGGTATGAACTCTCAGCATCTTCTTCTTGCCAACTCTCCACCTAAACCTCTTCCAGGTCCCCAGGGCTGGGGCCTCCCAGTCACTTGGCCCAGCACGGTGTCTGTCTGTTCCCTCCATCCTTCCTCCCCCTGTTTGTCTGTACAGACACCAGCTGTTTCCCACATCCGCTTTGTGGGGTGTCCCAGGCCCAGCTGGCAGACAAGAACAAGATAGTGCAGGAAACTCAGTCTGACGGGGTGTCCAATTTCCCACCCAGACACCTGCCTGCAGTGTGAAGCAGACAGGAAGGGGCTGGACCCAGCTTCTCAGGATGTCAGTTTATTATTTTCCAGTTGGAGCCTTGAGGAGCCTCGAATACAGAGCAGATTTCCAGAATGGTTGCTGTAATGATTTCCCTTTATACCGACAACAAAAAAAAATCAGTTAATAATTGAAATCATTCCAAGCAAGCATGTGTCAGGGATGTGAGAGAGGAAGGAAAACAACCGTAACATATTCAACATACCAAGCCTTTCTAAGGCGGCCTGAAATGCTAGCTATGGTCATGTTTCAGGCGGCTGCTAAGAGACTGATTCTGCAAGATGTCTTGAGAGTTGTGGTGTAGTCCCGGTTCCGTGACTTATTATCTTTGTAACCTTGGGCAGGCCAGACTCACCTTGGGCTTTTATTTGGATTTAATTCATGTCCGAAGACTCTTCGTACAGCCATGGGTGAGGTGGTCCTGAGAGAGGTGGTCCTGTGCAGGAACTTGAAGGCTAGTTATGGTTGACACCAGTAGAGAGTAAGAAGAGGTTGATCTCTGCAGTACGCCTGAGCTCGGGATGGCACACCCAGCTGACTCATTTGCTAAATCTGGAAACTATCCCTAAGTGAGAACATGGTTTCTTAGGAAAGGACTTTACATCCAACATGTAGCCTATTGGCATAAGGAGGCTAGTGATTCTCTGAGATAGGGGAAGATCTTCAGAATCTTTAGATGGAGAGCAGCAGATCAGACCATGGCTTACGTTGACAAAGGGCTGCACTTTGGGCTATTGAGAGGGGAAAATACATCAGTGCTTATTCTTGACCCAGCAGCAGAGTGGTCCTTCTAAGTCGAGTCAGATCATATCACACCTCTATGCAGAGCCATACAGTGTCTCCCCATTTTACTTGGAGTACAAACCTAAGTCTTTCCAATGGCCTACATGCTCTGCCCACCCACATAACTTCTCTGTCCTCGCCCCCGCATCCTCTGTGCCTCCCTTCCCAGCCTCCAGCCTTCTTGACTCCTTTCTGTCCCTTGCACGGGCCAGGCATCCCTGTACCTTACAGCCTTTGTCACCGCTTACTCCTTTGGCCAATAACACTCTTCCCCATGCATCCTCATGTCTCACTCCCTCACCTCTTCCAAGTCGTTGCCCAATGTCATGTTCTCAGTGAGCCCCACCCCTGCCACCCACCCCACATCACCCCTGGCACTCTCACACCCATTTGCCGTGGCTTATACTTTTTTCTTTTTTCCATGACACTTATCTCCTTGGCACATACTATAAATGCACTTATTTACTATCAGAAAATCCCCATTCCTCTCTATGCTAGAATGCAAATCTCATGAGGACAAGGATGAGCATCTGGTTTTTTTACTGATGTATTCCACGTTCCAATGTACCTCACTGTTTCCTGTCCCACAGTAGGTGCTCAGCGCCCACAAATAAAAACTTGTGCAATGAGTGGCTTGAGGATAGTACCTGCTGTGTGATAGATACTGTACTGTCTGTCACATGAGCAGGATAGACCTGGTCACAGCCATGCTGAGTTCATGTCTTATGGATGAGTGGCAAGACATTTAGCGTATAGTAAGTGCCAATGAAGACACGTTAAGTGGGGACCGTCAACCAAGCTTACTAGAGAAGGCAACACCAAAGATGAGACATAAAAGATCTAGAAGGTCTCACTCAGGTGAAAGGAGCAGGAGAGGACCAGAAATAGGGGCAGGGAGGAGAAGAGTGTTTCTGGCAGAAGGAACAGTCTGTGCAAAGGCCCAGATATCGGAGAGTATTAAGGAAATTATAATTCCCTGAGTATGGCCAGAGCACAGTGAAAAAGGTAGAAGGGACCAGAGATGAACCTAGAGGGATGACCAGCCTTTTACAATCCAAGCCGGGAAGTTCAAGCTTTTGGCAGAGGGAAATGAGGGCATTCAAGGAGGATTTTAAGCACTGAACCAGTTTGGGGGAATCCTAGAAGGCTTCCTGGAAGAGGGGATAGATATGTTTAACTTGAAGGATTAGTAAGAGATAACAGGCAGACGGCTAAACAGCCTAGACTAACTCTTCTGTGTCTGACAATCACTGGCTGCTGGGGTGTTATGATCCCCACCCCTCCCATCTGGGGTGTAGCCCTGACATTTTCATGTGCATGAAGTAGACACTAACTTTAGCTTGACCCTATGAAGGAATCCAACCCTTCTGTCCCAAAAAGTTGTCATCACCATCACCATTATCGCCACATCATTAACACAACCGGCACCACCAACACCAACATCACCAATGTCACCATTACCGTCACTGCTACCACCACTACCATCATCATCATCATCATTGAGCACATTTGATGCCATGTGGTATATTAAGTTCTCTACCTGAATTTAATAATTTATCCACAATATTTCTATGTGGTAGTACTGTTATTATCACCATTTTACAAATAGAGAAACTGAAGCCTAGAAAGGGGAAATAACCTCCCTGATAGCATACACCAAGTCAGCAATAGGGTAAGGACTCAAACCCAAGTTTCCTTCTCATCTAGGCCAGTTCTTTTCTCCACTCTACCCACATTTTTCTCCACTTTATCCCCCATTTATCCACATGACCACCTTATCCACCTTTAAACAAGCCTCTGTATTCATGGATTGTTGCATGTCCTTTGCCAGGCACTGTATGCACCCTACCCCCAAGAAGCACACAGAGGAATCCTCAAGCTTGACATCATGCCTTTATCTACCTGGTCTCATTAGTGACTTGCCCAAAGTCCCACAGCCAGCAAGTGGAGCCAAGGCCTTCTGCCCATCAGCAAAGCATATCTCGAGTTCTCATCACCACCCTCTGCTGTTACCTTCCTACTGAGTCTAAGTCAGAATCCAGCCTCTGCCTGTCTCCCAGTTCCAGACAAGATCTGCAGCCAGGCCTTGTGATACATTTGCCCGAGCCTCATTCCTGAACCACTCACACGTGGATGGAGGTATTAGCCTGGGCAGCTCACCCAGAGGGAGAAACCCCTGAGCCTGAGAACCATCTTGAGTCCAGAGGGAAAAAGGAGAGAATCCTGGCCTTTAGTCATTGACCTGGGCTTGTTAACAGAATCCCAGAGTGGGTGGCCAAGCTATTTATGGTACAGCCTAGCCACATGGTGCTGGAAATCCTCAAATGTAAACTGGCTACCATGGCATTCATGCTGTGGGAAGCAGGTTTTCTTGGGAGACTGTCTCGGGGAGAAGAGGAGAAGCTGCTTGGGGAGTCAGGGAATGTGGGAAACAGGGTCAGAGCTCTGACTTTATCAGGATGTGATTCTTCTTCCCATGCCTCAGTTTCTTCCTCTGTGAAGAGAGGACCCTGACTCCTAGTGTGCCCACCTCCTGGTAGATGATACTGAGGAGTGTTTACAAACACAGATGCAGATCCCAGGCCACCTACCATCAACCACTCTTTGCGTCTTAGTTTCCTTTATGATGTAAGATGGCTGTCATAATAACAGCTTATTAGGGTTGCTGGGAAGAAAGAGTGAAATAAGGTACATTGAGTTTAGCTCAGTGCCAGGCACATAATAAGGGGCAAAGACTATTGGCTGTTAAAAAGACAAAGCAGCAGTCAGCCTTACCACATTGTGAAGAAAATGCCTTCTTTTTACTCTCACTTGCTGAAATGGTCTTAGTGTTTGGAGTGGGGTTTAGAATCCTCTATCATCACCTTATTGACTGGTACTGAGGCCCAGGACAACTTTGTTGCTTTAAACATTCTGAAGCCTCTCTTTTCTCATCTTCAGGATGGACAGCTAGTAATGATAGACTCACAAGGTTGTGCAGAATCAGAAAGCTGGCATAGAAATCGTCTAGCACGTGGAAGGCCCTCGGGAATCTCTAGTGTGTGTGTACAATGGTGTTCACTACTTGAAACGGCACAGACAGGCTTCCTTGAGTCTCTTCCAGGTCAGACCCAGCAACACCTGGGGATCATTAGCCTTCTCTTCTCAGCTTTAGACCCATGATCAGTGAGGAAGCTTGTGAGAAGATAGACTCCAAGGCAGGCTCTGAACAGGCAGGTCACAAAGAGGCAAGAAGAGAGAACAAGACACTGTGCATCTCCTCTGTACTGGGCACTCTGAGAGCTGGATTGGAGACAACATGATTTCATGGACTTCTCGCCAGAACCCTGTAGGTCTTTATGAAGACCCCTGTCTTACAGATAGCAGGGGGACCTCAGTCTTCATGTCCACAGGGCTCCAGGGCCTTCTGGAAAGTTGTGCAGTTCCTACGTGGAGCCTACAATTGAATCCCAAACTCAGTAAATAGAGCTACACACACACTCGTGGTGGAGACAAGGAGGCTCTGGATCTGCTTCCTGAGACCAAACCTTGTAGACTTTGTCATATTTCGATAGGGTTTCCTTCTCTTACTTTCCAGACATGTTTTTTGGGAAATGCTGAAACTGCCTGGGCTGACCTGGGGAGGGAAGAGAATGGTAACAACACTCCAGCATGGCATAGTTGTCATGCCAGCTTGAGAAGCTACATGGTGGCAGGGCTCTGCCAGTCAATGTGTTTGGAGAAGCTGCTGGAACTGGGGAGGGTAGAAAGGGGGACATGCAAGACAGAGTTTGTGGGGAAACTGTATGTTTTTAATTCATTTCTAGCCAGGGCTTTGCCTTCTAACTTTCTCAGACTGAGGAGGATTTTTCAGCCAGATAGAAAGTTAGAGACCATGAAGAGAGGGAAACTGAAGCCTAGAGAAGGGAAGCAACTTGCAAAAAGTCACCCAGCAAGTGAGCGGAAGAGCAGAGGCTCTCTGACTTGTGTTCTGCCTGTGTATTCATGCATTTATTCATTCATCCATTTGTGGGCCCATTGAATGCCTATCAGTTCAACAACAGACATGGTCTCTTCCCAGACTGAGGTGACATACAAGTGGTGTAGTAATTCAGTACAAAAAGCGTGTAAAAATAGGATGCATGATATGGGGTAAAAGTGATGGTGCCATCTTTGGCCAGGCCATTGAGGCAGGAGGTGATGCTCAAGATAAGACCTGAGGAATGAAAAGGAGCTGCCCATGGAAGAGCATTCAGGGAGGAGGAACATTCATGGCTAAGGACTTAGAGTTGAGAAAACACTTGGAGCCTTTGAGGAACCAATAAATAAATTAAAAAGCCAGAGAACGAGAGTTGAAGAAAGGAACCAGGTGAGATCTGAGAAGTGCGTAGAGACCAGATCATGCAAGGCCTTGAACTTGTGATAAGGACGTTGGATTTTATTCAAGAGATACAATTCGTTGATTATTTGCCTGTGTAAGGTGCAGCAGGAAGCACAAGAGATAAAGCAGGTGTGAATCTCTTCCTAATGGGTCTTAGAGTTCAATGGGAAAGAGTTACAGAGAGGATTACGGAGAAGACATTAGAGGTAACTGGATCGTTGTAATGATAGATTGTGAGCAAGGGCAGGAGAAGGGGATGGAAAAAGGGATAGGTGAGTTAAGGACAAAGCAGGTCTCCAAGTCTGGGAGGTGGGAGAGAGGGTACAGTAGTTAGGAAAGATAGTGAAATATGAGTCAGCGAGAAATTTGATTCAGCACACAAGCATTCAGCATTGAGCATCTCCTAGGTGTTAGGCCACGTGCTGGGCTTTTGCATGTTTCTTCATGTTTAATCCTCTCAAATATGGTATTTAAAAAACACATCTCTTATAGATGTAGAAACTAAGGGTCATGGCATTGAAGGGATTTTCCCCAAATCACTCACCGAGTTTGAGGCAAATGAACATCCCACCCTGGGTCTTCTACTCCCATGGTATCTCCATCTCTACCTTCAATGTTGGATTTTGACTTGGCTCGGGCCTCGGTTTCCCCACTTGAACTGGAGGGTGTTCTCTCTGTGTCTCTTCCAGTTCTAACATTCTTTGCTTCTCTTGAAGGTGAAGAAATTGTAGAAAAATATTCTAGAGGTTGTAGAATATTCTAGATTCTGAATGGAATATTCTAAATTCATTCCACAAAGTCATTGAGGCTGGAAAGTAAATGTGCTGAACAGGGAACAGCAGGTAGTTGTAAGCACACAGAGACACGCATGGGAAGAGAAACTGAAAACATCAGAGCACCAAGCACCTACCAATTTAAATGGAAAAGAGAAACAAAGAGATGTGTTAGGCATAAGTACAAAGAAAGAATCAGACAGAGATGGACAAATGAATAGAAATGTATTTATTCTATGGCTCAAGCTCTGCAAAAACAAAAATGAACAAGACCAACATGGTACCTGCCTCAGTAGCCACAGAATTGGTGGGAGGATAAAAAAGAGAAAGAGAGAAAGAGTATATATGAAGGTACTTCAAAAAGTTTGTGAAAAAATAAAATTAAAAGATAACAAGAATCTTCCTGTGAACTTTTTGAAGTACCCTCGTATGTGTGTATGTGTGTATATTCATGTTTATGCATGCGTGTATATATATATGTAATATATATATATATGTAATTGAGCACTTAGCACATGTCAGGCACTGCGCTGGGTGTTTCGCATGAGTTACTTCACTCCCACCTCATCACAGCCTCAGGAGGTGTGTACTTTCATTATTCCCATTTAATGAATGAGTTCACGGAGGCTCAGAGAAATTGTCACGTGCCCAAGGTCACACCTCAAGTAGGTGAGAAAGCAGCTAAGGTTCATACTTAAATCTTCCTGATGTTCAATCCTATATTTTCAGTTACTACAAAATCTCAGGATGGAGTGAGGTTGGGCGGCAGGAAGGGAGGAAGGGCAAAGACGCAGAGGAAAAAAAGAGCTAGATATAGAGAATGAGTCCACAAGTACATGAGAGAGAGGGAGAGAAACAAGATGCTCTCTGAGACTATGTGAGCACTTGGAGACCCTGCCTGGGCAGGAGGCGAATGAGGTCATTAAATCCATCTGCGCAGATGGGGGACCCTCTGGGGAAAGTTATATGCAGATATCATGATGCAATGAGGTGAAATCGGCTTGCGCTAGTTCAGGCTGGGATTCAAGCAGGGAGTGCACTGTGCTCTTTGGAAAGACTGATTATTTGCTGGATGGGGAAGACACTTGCTCTGTTGGACTCTATCAGTTTGGAGAAAAGAAAGATGGCACAAGGTCACAGAGCACATGAAGGGACAAACTGGGAACTGGAACTTGGCCCTCTCAATTTTTCTTATGCTAAAATCTGCTTCTTAGAGCCTTCAAACAAATTTGTGCAAAATCTGTATGTGAAATATTCCCTACTCAGTATTCCAGGCCCTCCAAAAGATAGCCTGAGCTTGCCTGAGGTTTTTTTTTTTTTTTTTTTTTTTTTTTTTTTTTTTTTTTTTAATTTTTATTTTGTCAATATACAATATATATGATTTGCCTGAGTTTTTATCATTGACTCTTAAAATCAAAATTGCCACTATGTGCAGAGAGTTGTTTTCCTAAGAGACACTTTCAAATCTTTTATTTCACTTGGTCATCACAGCAGTCCTGTATGTTAAATATTCCATTGTACAATTATATTAACCAACTTTGGTACAGTGCATTACAATTTTTCACCCATGATTTTACTCAGCCCTTACAGTTTACAGTGCAAGGTGGGTCTTATTATACCAGTTGTACACATAGGAACCTGAGACTCAGAAAGAAGTAGCTTGTCTTACTTTAAATACCAGATTTGTCACTTGTTACTTTGGGCAAATCCCTGTCCTTTCCTGAGCCTCAGATTCCCCAATTATAAAAGGGTAATTGTTGTAGTACCTATCTTATAGAATTGTCAAAAGGATTCAGCGTTTTACTATTGGGAGTGTTCAGCACACTGCCTGACCTATAACAAATGCCTCTGCAAATGGAAATTGTTATGATAATGACCATTGTGTTCTTGATAAAAAGTTATCATGGTACTAGCAAGAAACAGAGCCATCATTTGAACCTGAATCTTCTGTTCCCAAGTCCAGTGATTATACCTCTGCCCTGCACTGCCTTTCTGATCTTTACCACTTCAGACCAAACCACCTGCATCATTCCTTCTCTCTTTCTCTCTGCAGGTTACCCCTTTTCCCATGTCCTGTGACCTACAAGGTGACTGTGCTTGTCGGGATCCCCAGGCCCAAGAACACAGCCGGAAAGACCTCCGGAGATACAGCCACGGCTAAGGAAAGACAAGGAGTTGTCAAAGAATCCCAACGCCAGGACCTGCTTCCCTTTGGTATTGATTTCACAGTCAGCTGCTCAACGGAATGGCCTCTCCACACCAGGGATCCTTAGCACCCAACCGGTCTGCCTTTAATTTCACCCAGGAAGGACTCACAGTGGCGAATGAACCAAGTCTCGCCTTGTTAAATGATGGAATGGAATCCCATCCCAAAGTCTGAGGTGGATTGCATATACAGCATGCAGTCCTAGAGCCTCCTAAAATTAGTCACATGACCACAGCAAGAAACATGTTCTGTATCTAGGAGTGTGCACATATGTGGTTAGTACACATGCATGCATACACACTCATACAAACATCTGTGTGAGAGCAGTTCTGGAGACTGAGCAGAGAGATACTGGAACAAATTCACCCTTTCCTTTCCCAAGCTCCTAGCCAATACTATCCTTGGGAAAAAGAGAGTTTCAGAGACTGATAAGACCAAGTGTTGAGATGCCAAAATAGCTAACACCCTTAGGCTCGGGATATGTAGGGCACACAGAGTGGTGCAGTCCATTGGGATTGGAAGTGAAATGGTCTATGATCACCTACCTGCTAGGGAACTAGGACCCAGGAAGAGGTAAAGATTCCAACGTATGCAAAGCCCCCCAATTCTTCTGCTGCCATGGGGATTTTACCCCAACTCCAGGGTTCAAGGCGAAGCTGGAAATGGCTTATGATTGCAATGTCAAGGTATT
>NW_007729894.1:90400-94696 GCF_000696425.1 Galeopterus variegatus
CCGATATACAATATATATGATTTGCCTGAGTTTTTATCATTGACTCTTAAAATCAAAATTGCCACTATGTGCAGAGAGTTGTTTTCCTAAGAGACACTTTCAAATCTTTTATTTCACTTGGTCATCACAGCAGTCCTGTATGTTAAATATTCCATTGTACAATTATATTAACCAACTTTGGTACAGTGCATTACAATTTTTCACCCATGATTTTACTCAGCCCTTACAGTTTACAGTGCAAGGTGGGTCTTATTATACCAGTTGTACACATAGGAACCTGAGACTCAGAAAGAAGTAGCTTGTCTTACTTTAAATACCAGATTTGTCACTTGTTACTTTGGGCAAATCCCTGTCCTTTCCTGAGCCTCAGATTCCCCAATTATAAAAGGGTAATTGTTGTAGTACCTATCTTATAGAATTGTCAAAAGGATTCAGCGTTTTACTATTGGGAGTGTTCAGCACACTGCCTGACCTATAACAAATGCCTCTGCAAATGGAAATTGTTATGATAATGACCATTGTGTTCTTGATAAAAAGTTATCATGGTACTAGCAAGAAACAGAGCCATCATTTGAACCTGAATCTTCTGTTCCCAAGTCCAGTGATTATACCTCTGCCCTGCACTGCCTTTCTGATCTTTACCACTTCAGACCAAACCACCTGCATCATTCCTTCTCTCTTTCTCTCTGCAGGTTACCCCTTTTCCCATGTCCTGTGACCTACAAGGTGACTGTGCTTGTCGGGATCCCCAGGCCCAAGAACACAGCCGGAAAGACCTCCGGAGATACAGCCACGGCTAAGGAAAGACAAGGAGTTGTCAAAGAATCCCAACGCCAGGACCTGCTTCCCTTTGGTATTGATTTCACAGTCAGCTGCTCAACGGAATGGCCTCTCCACACCAGGGATCCTTAGCACCCAACCGGTCTGCCTTTAATTTCACCCAGGAAGGACTCACAGTGGCGAATGAACCAAGTCTCGCCTTGTTAAATGATGGAATGGAATCCCATCCCAAAGTCTGAGGTGGATTGCATATACAGCATGCAGTCCTAGAGCCTCCTAAAATTAGTCACATGACCACAGCAAGAAACATGTTCTGTATCTAGGAGTGTGCACATATGTGGTTAGTACACATGCATGCATACACACTCATACAAACATCTGTGTGAGAGCAGTTCTGGAGACTGAGCAGAGAGATACTGGAACAAATTCACCCTTTCCTTTCCCAAGCTCCTAGCCAATACTATCCTTGGGAAAAAGAGAGTTTCAGAGACTGATAAGACCAAGTGTTGAGATGCCAAAATAGCTAACACCCTTAGGCTCGGGATATGTAGGGCACACAGAGTGGTGCAGTCCATTGGGATGTGCAGTCCATTGGGACTGGAAGTGAAATGGTCTATGATCACCTACCTGCTAGGGAACTAGGACCCAGGAAGAGGTAAAGATTCCAACATATGCAAAGCCCCCCAATTCTTCTGCTGCCATGGGGATTTTACCCCAACTCCAGGGTTCAAGGGTGCAGTCCATTGGGATTGGAAGTGAAATGGTCTATGATCACCTACCTGCTAGGGAACTAGGACCCAGGAAGAGGTAAAGATTCCAACGTATGCAAAGCCCCCCAATTCTTCTGCTGCCATGGGGATTTTACCCCAACTCCAGGGTTCAAGGCGAAGCTGGAAATGGCTTATGATTGCAATGTCAAGGTATTATACCAGCCTCCTGCTTGAGGCTCAAGGTCATAATATCCCTACAGAACCCACCCATTCCTCAGATCTTGCCTTGGGACCACATTTGCTGCTACTTTTCCTGCTGCTCTATCCTATACAATGAGTACCCCAAGATGGTTAGAACTAGGTTAGGAAAAACCCACACAACCAAACTGTCTGCCTTAAAAGTGACCCACATTTTTCCATAGCTCCTCAATTCTTAGCCATTCAGCAAGAGAAAAACCATCATGAGCCCACAATGGTGAGAAGTTAAATCTCCTATGGGTGAGCTTCTCATCCTGGAAAAGAGTTGAGGGACTTCAGATGCTGGAACCCTCCCTGAGAATCCAGAATGTCTAAGCCAGTGTTAGATTTTGTAATCAAGTGGAACAGTGTTAAATTTCTATGATGTTGGAGCCATCCAGAGACTGTTGGAACTGTCAGGACTCTTGGGTTATATTATCCTTATCCTAGTCTTTCTAGCCTTCCTGGCTAGAGTAGGCTTTGGTCCTGAGAACCTCACTGTTGCTCTGAGTAGATGTAACTCTGGAACAGAGAATCATCTTGGACATGATCAATAAAGACTCTATTCTAGAGGGCCATCAGAGGGAAGCCAAAGAGTACCAAACAACCCAACATGGCCATCACTCCACTACCAGTACTCCCTTCCACACCTGTGTTGGGCAACACTTCCCTCTCTCCCATATTCAGCTCCAAAAGTTAAGAGAAAATTAGTCAATTGCACATGGAAGCCCCTATCTCTTCTGGAGCCTCTTTGCCTCTTTTCAGTCACTTACCTATCCACTTTCTTTGAAATAATACGAAAAGAGATTACTACAGGATGAGGTCGAGTTAATGGTTGTTTGACATATTTTCTGAAACCTGGAGCTGGGAAGTGAGAATCTAAACTGTTATATCAGAAAAAGGTTACTATATATCAAACTATCTCATGTCTAGTGAATACAACCAAAAGAAAGTTTAGCACAGGAAAGGGAACTATCAGGCACGTGTGCAGCCTCTCCTAATCCTGCACCCAAGACAGGCATTGTTAATCCATCCCAGCTCTTTTTCCTATTAGGATCAAAAATAACTTCAGAAACCATCTTACTATGTCTCTCCCAATAGCAACTACCTGCTGATCAAACACACTTGAGAAGATATCTATTGGCCATCTGTGGTCTGTTACATTCAGAAACATATCAAGGTGCTTTTTGCACAGGTGCCCACAAGTTAAAATGCAGCGCTAGTTAGTTTACATGGCTTGCATTATAAACTCTGAGATTAGGTTCTGTAAAAGAGAGGTTGTCACCATTTTTAAAGCCAGGTTCAAATCCTTTATCTTTTCTCTTTACAAAACCATATCTCATTTATAGTCAGGGCACTCATTTATAGTCAGGGCATTTTTTTTTTCCTATAATTTCCAGGGGCAATTCTTAGCAAAAAATAAGAATAATATTAGAACAATTAATTCTCTTTTGTACCCCTCTTCAGTATCTTAGGACTCTTGCCAACTGGTAAGGCCCATCTCTGTCTCAGCTGAGTTATCAACCTGTGTGATGTTAGCTTAGAAGGTAGAGCTAAGAAAGGTAACAGTGTCGGCCCTTCCCCAGTGGCTTAAATACATCCATATGTAATACGAAAAGCTTTGAAGTTCCAAAGATGACATTACTAATGGTGAGACTGCAGCAACTACAGAAGAACCTCACCCACTTCCCTTAATCAGTCTTATCCTCTGTCTACCTTCACTATCCCCATCATCTATCTCCACACTCTCCAGCTGAGAAAAGACTCCTGGAGGCTCACTTCTATCTTCAGACTCTCAGATTGAATTGAGCCTTTCTGAGGAAGGAACCCAACCCTCCCAGACTCCTCCTTACCTTCCTTCCAACCTGTTACTAACAAATTCATATTTGCCAGGGATATTAGGCAGAAGAGTCCACTTTGTGGGTGGCCAGCCTCGTGCCCACATGGAAGCTGTTTAACAGGCTTTTCTCAAGCCTTAGTGGAAGAGGGTCAGCTCTATTCGTGCAATGCACCAATTCCCAGGTCCATGTTCTTCTTGGGAATTAATTCATTGTCTCTTCCCTTCGATCATTTCCTGTTTAGGACAATAGAGTACTCACAAGGAGGCAGCTCTGAAGCATTGTTGTGTATCATCAGCTCAGGGGCCCTAAAACGCTCAGGGGTTCCGTGTTTGAAGAAGTATTAGCCTGTTGGCAGCACAAAAGAAAAGATGAGGTGGACAGTTCTCTAAGCCCCTTCTGGGGAAGCCTTTCCAAGCCACGACCCTAGCCCCAAGGACTTGCGTTACCCCCAGATTCTGTGCCAACAACTTTTTAAAGGAATTTAGTCCTTGGGGAGTCAGTTTTGGTGGGTGAACTGGTATGTTAAGGAAGGGAGAGATGAACAGTCATAAATAGTAGGGCTTTGTGGATGGAGGCTCTCAGCTGCTGCTCCTGGCTTTGGCAAGATGAGTCACGCAGATTGAATTGAGCCTTTCTGAGGAAGGAACCCAACCCTCCCAGACTCCTTCTTACCTTCCTTCCAACCTGTTACTAACAAATTCATATTTGCCAGGGATATTAGGCAGAAG
>NW_007729894.1:94796-96109 GCF_000696425.1 Galeopterus variegatus
CTTACCTTCCTTCCAACCTGTTACTAACAAATTCATATTTGCCAGGGATATTAGGCAGAAGAGTCCACTTTGTGGGTGGCCAGCCTCGTGCCCACATGGAAGCTGTTTAACAGGCTTTTCTCAAGCCTTAGTGGAAGAGGGTCAGCTCTATTCGTGCAATGCACCAATTCCCAGGTCCATGTTCTTCTTGGGAATTAATTCATTGTCTCTTCCCTTCGATCATTTCCTGTTTAGGACAATAGAGTACTCACAAGGAGGCAGCTCTGAAGCATTGTTGTGTATCATCAGCTCAGGGGCCCTAAAACGCTCAGGGGTTCCGTGTTTGAAGAAGTATTAGCCTGTTGGCAGCACAAAAGAAAAGATGAGGTGGACAGTTCTCTAAGCCCCTTCTGGGGAAGCCTTTCCAAGCCACGACCCTAGCCCCAAGGACTTGTGTTACCCCCAGATTCTGTGCCAACAACTTTTTAAAGGAATTTAGTCCTTGGGGAGTCAGTTTTGGTGGGTGAACTGGTATGTTAAGGAAGGGAGAGATGAACAGTCATAAATAGTAGGACTTTGTGGATGGAGGCTCTCAGCTGCTGCTCCTGGCTTTGGCAAGATGAGTCACTGCCTAGAGAGTTCTCTTGGTCTTAGTCCCACCTTGGCTGATGCTTAAATGCTATTTGTCGAAAATAATTCTTTGAGACAGATTTCAGCTACCTCCCTTCCAGGTTTGATTTAACTTGGTTGTAACTGTCAATTTGTTGTAGGTCTTACCTGTGTTTAAAAAAAAGAAAGAGAAAAGAAAGGAAAAGAAAAGGAAGGAAGGAAACCATACAGTCATGTTAGTCATGTTAACAGTTTTGAGGTTTTTTGTGTGTGTGTTTGAGTGTGTGTGTGTGTGTGTGTGTGTGTTTCTGGAACTACTTCAAGTGGGAAAATAAAACGGAGAAAATGATGGTGATAAAGCTGTGCAGATAGAGATTAATAGAAGACAAGGAGATTAAAAGGAAATAAAAATGCATGATTAAAATCTAAGAATAAAAAAACCTATCTTTATGTTTCCTAAAGGAAATTGTTTATTCTACATATGCAGTAGGTAGACACAAGTATACAGATTTCCCTAGAAGACATAGAGAGGGATTTTTAACGCTGTCTGTTATTTTCTGTACATTGTGGTAGGTCCAGGAAATAAGGCATTTTCCCCTTTGATATGTTGTTGTTGTTGGGAGTGGGGGATATTTTCTTTGTTTGGTGGCAATCGATATTAGTAAGGTATGGGGAGGGCTTTATATTAATTTTACCAAATATTAAGGGGAAATATTGTGTCACCA
>NW_007729894.1:96986-99309 GCF_000696425.1 Galeopterus variegatus
CCTTTGATATGTTGTTGTTGTTGGGAGTGGGGGATATTTTCTTTGTTTGGTGGCAATCGATATTAGTAAGGTATGGGGAGGGCTTTATATTAATTTTACCAAATATTAAGGGGAAATATTGTGTCACCATGATTTTCTCATTATAATATGTTTCTATTTCCCAGTATAGCACTGGGCTTTACAAAGACTGCACTCAGAACCAGACTGCATAGTCCACTTTCCTAAAAAGCTGCTACATGACCAGACAGGTAATTCGAATGACTTTTGAGAAACAAAACAAACCAAGTAAACAACAAACATAAAGACTAAACAGCAAATGAATAAAAGCCAGTTCTTGCAATTCATTCAAGTTTTGCCAAATCCCTACTAATTGTTTGCTTTTTAAGTGAAATGTATAATAGCCAAAAGAGGAGTTATATCCCTAGAGTAAAAGAACCTAGAATTCTTGACTGCAGGCAGCAGTGTGCTCAGTGATGCTGAACAAGTTATCAAATTGCCTCCACATGTGCTTAGTTTCTCTAACTGCAGAATGGGGATGATGCTACTTACCTACCTCACAGTGGGAGGGCTGGGGATTGTGAGGCCCTGAGGTTTTAAATGGACTGTGGCAATCTGAGAGGGTCAAGGCTTGACACAAAGTCTGTGGGTTATATTTCAGGAATGCACAGGCCCACTGGCCTTTTAAGAAAGATACGGGGTGCTTGTTTGATATTTCAAGGAGTAAAGCTGGAGCTCCTGCATTATAGTCCACCTTCAGAGAGAAACGTGTATTGGGGAATATTTCATTTTTTAGGTAAACGCGATTACTCCCCACCCCCCGCCTTATTCTGGCCTTTATGAGTTCTATGATTTGGTTAAAAGACAATTACTTCCTATAGTGTGAAAGTCAGTTTACTGTCATCTATTCAAGACTTCCAGGCCATTTCCAACGTATACGGGAAGGGATCCTCTAAATCTCTTCTTTAGCAGACACCTCACTTCTGAGACTTAAATTTCCACTTCAAGTGTTCCATTAAAAGAAGATACGGCATTCTGAGTGCAAACAACTTGTGGCTTCTTAAACTACACACCAGCAGCCAGGGAGAAGAATTTTGAACAATATTGAGTTGCTTTCTTGGGTCTCTATAATCAATAACCTGTCCACAGATATCTATCTATATAAAGATATTATATATAAATATAAATTTACATATATATGCACATGTATATATAGTTGTACATATATGTGTGTATATATATACTTAAATGTAATATTTACAAAATAAAACTGTGATCTCGTCTAGAGAAAATGTATTCATATTACAAACTGCTCTTCCATATTTGTGTATCATATTATACCTTTTTATTATTGTCATAATTATTATGGGTATTTCTAATTATTATGATGTTGAAATCTGTTTGGCACCTTCTGGAAGCTACCAAAAAAATGACTCTCCATTGAAGTGCTTAAAAGCTGTTCTCATGAGAATCCTAATGGCCTACTGTAGAAAAGGAAAAAAAACAACAAAAAACAAAAAAAAAGACAGAAAGAAAACAATCTAAACACCAAATTCCAATCCTTTTTCTGTACCTCACGCGCAT
The DNA here is from genome assembly GCF_000696425.1 of Galeopterus variegatus. Classification (NCBI taxonomy): domain Eukaryota; kingdom Metazoa; phylum Chordata; class Mammalia; order Dermoptera; family Cynocephalidae; genus Galeopterus; species Galeopterus variegatus. The sequence continues at coordinate 98,568 of NW_007729894.1, forward strand.
AAATTTGCTGCTCCTACTTTGGGTTTTATTTTATTTTTTCCTGTTTATGTGTTTTTATGGATCTAAGTTAAGTCTTTCAGCAATATATAAAAATGTAAATAGTAAACTTTATTTATTAAGAATGTCATCTTTTTTTAATTTATATTTACACAATTGTTCATCTAATTTATTTTTTCTATGCGGTTTTAAATACTCAGACATATTTTGCTGTTTATGATATTTTTATCTTGTTCTCATGGATTTGTTTTTCCATACTGTCTTTTCTGGTCTCAATTACAGGTTGGATCTCACAAAAAATAATGTCAAAGACAGAAATATTTTGCCACTGTTGATTACTATACCTAAAAGTTCTATATTATGAAAATATATAATAGCTTGTATGCTTCAATGTGTCGTCGTGTGGTTTTTGTCTATTGTGGAACTATAAAGGACTGTCATATACATATACACACGAACATGGAACAGAAAGCCTGGGCCTAGAATTAGAAGGTCAGTGATAGCACAAGATTAAATCCAATGTGCATAAATCCTCTACATAATAAATCTTGAAAAGAATCTACATTTTATACATGTAAAAATTGAAAAACATTCTTACATGGTATAAGAAAGTTCAGTTTTGGGGGGCTAAAACATTTATTACTTACAGTTATATCAACAATATACTTCCAGAATATTCCTTTTTTTTTTTGAAGAGAGGCTCTTTATAACTTTTATTTAATAATGACTCATCCACTTCAAATGA
>NW_007729894.1:99834-101234 GCF_000696425.1 Galeopterus variegatus
ATCCAATGTGCATAAATCCTCTACATAATAAATCTTGAAAAGAATCTACATTTTATACATGTAAAAATTGAAAAACATTCTTACATGGTATAAGAAAGTTCAGTTTTGGGGGGCTAAAACATTTATTACTTACAGTTATATTAACAATATACTTCCAGAATATTCCTTTTATTTTTTTGAAGAGAGGCTCTTTATAACTTTTATTTAATAATGACTCATCCACTTCAAATGAACTCTTAATGTCTAGTTAGGTCAATTGTAATTTGGGCCAAACTAGTATTTAGAGAAACTCTTCTTATATTTACTCAAAAATTAGTTTCCAGAAGAAAATCAACTTTGCAAGGAAGCAGCAAATAATCTTGAGACTAACCAAAGAACCCTTTGGTCATGAATCTGAACATCCAAACTGAGGTTCGAAACCCACCCTAGGTTACACAGGGAGTGCTCTGTTTGATTTTATTCAAGGGTTCTTTTAGCCTTTTTTAAAAAATGAAATTGAGGCCTGAAAAGATAAAATCAGATTCTACATACTGTGTGGATTAATCATTCAAGATCGTAAAAATGGGGTCTAATTTAAGAAGCAGAATATTTTTTTCCATTGACAAGTAGGTAAACATAGTTTTTATTCTCCTATATTTTCCTGAGAAAGAGCAGCAGTAACAACCAACATTTTAATTAACTGTGATATTGTAGGTAACTACCTATCATCATGCCCAGCAGATAACAGATACTCATTACATGTTTGCTTAAAAGAAAAAACTCAAAGATTTTTCAGGATGACTCATTTAAAATGGAGTAAATAGGATAGGACTAGATAGACTATACATGCAACGTACGGGAATTGCTTGGCTTGTTAATGTCAGTTGAAATAATCAGCCAAAGTTCTTATGTGTGGCCTGGTCAATAAAAGTTTAGCAATTTTTTTTCTCTTCTTTAAAAGCAGCTTTATTGAGGTATAATTTATACACCGTAAAATTCAACAATTTCAAGTGCATAATTTAATGATTTTTAGTAAGTTTAAAGAGTTGTGCAACTGTCAGCACAATCCAATTTCAGAACATTGCCATCCCTCCTAAAGAGTCTAGATGCTTTTTTGTTTTCTCTTTTTTTCTAACTGATTTTTGATACATATTTTAATAACTGCCTCTTATAAAGCTCCTTCTAGGTGTCAAGCCTTGTTCTCTTTTTTTAATTTAATTTAATTTTATTTTATCAATATACAATGTGGTTGATTTTTGTGTCCCTTTACCGAATCCTCTCTCCCCCTGCCCTCTCCCCCATCCTGCCCGTCGACATCATATCTGTTCACTTGTCTTAACAACTTCAAGGAATTGTGATAGTTGTGTCTTCTTCCCACCACCCCCATTTGTGCATTTATTTATTTTTAGCTCCCACAAATA
>NW_007729894.1:102043-104684 GCF_000696425.1 Galeopterus variegatus
TATAACTGACATATAATAAACTTCACATATTGAAGGTTTTAAAACCATCACCACCATTAAGATAGTGAAAATTTTCTTCACCTCCAAAAGTTTTCTCATGCCCCCTTAAATAATATGTCCCTCTGTCCCTCACTCCCAGCGCTTAAAAACCACTGAACTGCTTTCTGACACTATACATTAATTTATACATCCTAAAATTTTGTATAAATAAAATTATACTTGTACAGCATGCACTTATTATTGTCTGACTTATTTCATTCAGCACAATTATTTTGAGATTCATTCATGTTACAGCATGTATCAATAGTTCATTCAGATAAAGCACAATTTATCCATTAACTTATTGCTTATATTACTTGCAGTTATATCAATAATATACTTCCAGAATAGTCTTTATTTTTATTTTTTCTTCATAATTGAACACAGCCGTCCAGTTCATCAAATAAACCTGCACTGGAACTGAAATGTTGCTGCTTTCAATCTGTCTTGTGTATCTCATTCTTCATCTTAGTAGCTATGTGATCTTTGAATCACATATTTTTATTTAGTTTTTCCATCTGTGAAATGGAAATAACAAAAGTACCCAGCTTGTAAGGTTTTTGCTAGAATTAAATAGGATAAATATACAAGATTTAAATAAGAGAAATATGCGATATGTCTAGAACAGTGCTGGACACAGATTATAAGCTCTTATTACGAGTATTATGAGACCAGGGCTGCTTATGAGAAGCATGAAGTATACACTATTTTTTCCTGATATCTATTTTTTTTAAAAGAATAAGACCAAGATGCACTAAAGCATCCAAGTTCTTGCACAGGCATTTCTATGGAGAAAATTTATGGGCGGTGTACACTGAGCTGTTGGCTGGCAGTACCACTATAAGGCAGATCAAAATATGTGTTTATCTCCTGGAACCTGCAATTTTGAATTTTGCACAGAAAGGCAGTTTGGGGGCATCAGTGTGAATTATATATAGGGCAGGTTTAGGGAAGTCAAGAACTACTCATACTGGGTTTTTCTGACTCTTAAAAACACAGCCCACTGAGAGAGATAAGGGAAGCCATCAAAAAAAAATGTAATTACTAAATTTTTCCAAATAACTAGTTATTTTCAGAGTAAGATAAATAATTAAAGAGAATATTTTTTTTTCAATTCATTGTGAAAATTGAAACAACGTTTAGAGAATAGGCTTACGGAAAGAGGCAAATTATTTCCCAAATAGAAAGATAAAGAGAGAGAGTTTTTAATTTGGCTTTTTATACTCCTTGGTTTTGTCTTCAAAGACAGAAAGTCATGGGGCAAGGAGCTTTCTCTTAGCAGATAAAAGATCTTAGTAATAGTGTCTTCTCTCTTTCTCCAACCCTAACACATACATACACACACACACACACACACACACACACACACACGTGCACATATACACATGCACAGAGTAATGGAGAGTTTACTGGGCTTTTATTTGCTTAATCTGTCAAATGGGAAAATGACTCCTTTCTCACCTCAAAGCAGACTGAAATATTCAGCATTTAGATCTGTTTATATTTATCATTCAAGTTTTTAGAGTTGAATCAAAGAAAGTGGTATTTAAGTTAAAAAAATTGGAGAGGGCATTCTATCGTGCTATGCTGACATTGCTTAATGTAGTTAGTTCTGAACCTTTAGTACCAGAAATAAGAACCCAGGACAAAATCACAGCCTCTTTAATGTTCAGGCTTGCTTCTTTGAGTAAATGTTTTTAACTCTAAAGGAATGAGGTTTGAGGTGAAAAATAGCAGTGCTGTACAGCGGGGGCAAGGGCAATCCACTGGGGGAGCCAGGTTCCAGTACCACCTGCCCTGTGACCGTGGACAAGTCACTTACCTTTGCCGAAACAGAAGGAGTTGAAAATGAAGAAAAGCAGGTGCTGTGTTTAAGCAAATGAGACCAGCAGGCGTATCATCATAAGTAAGGAAAAGCATGGTAATTTCAAGGAACTGAAAACAAACGAAAAAAGCCGATGTGCTTAGAGAGAAGAAGTTATCATGAGCCATACTAAAAATTTAAGGCTTGATCTCAAACGCAATGTGGAGCTGTTGAACAGGATTTAGAGATTTACATGATCAGATTTGCGGTTGAGAAAAATCCCTCAAATGGCAGTATGAAGAAGAAAATCGAGGGAGGTAAGAGCAGATGTATCTTAAGAGTTAAGAGGACATCATGTAGTCAAAGAAAGACATGATGACTGTTTGGACAAAAGGGGTGATAGTGGTTGGCCAGAAGATTTTTTTTCCATTCTGTGAAATGGTAAGCTTGATGGAATGATCTTTAGAGTTTCTAACATTCTGTGATTCTAGGAACTCATTGCATACCACTGCTATTGACTGATTTTTAGATGTCTTTTTTCTTTGTTAATAGACTTTATTTTAAGAAAAGTTTTGGGTTTATTGAAAAACTGAGCTGAATGTAGAGTTCTCATTAAGTTTATCTTTAAATAATAAAATATTGGGACAGAAAAATGCTAGCTATTTTCTCAGACCAGCTGTCAGGAAAATATAGCAACCTAAGACCTTGTGATCAGGTGTGTAGGTTTGGAAATTCAAGTAATGTTCTTGATGACCCTTCAGTGATGTCGTCATGATAAGGTCTCAAGATGAGTGAGAC
>NW_007729894.1:105234-107764 GCF_000696425.1 Galeopterus variegatus
GTAATGTTCTTGATGACCCTTCAGTGATGTCGTCATGATAAGGTCTCAAGATGAGTGAGACCATCTTTGGGGAATGGGTCAGAATAGAGTCTGGTGGGATCCAATCATAGCTACTTACATACTGTGTATCCTGAGCAGTTCCCCACCTCTTTGAGTTTCAGTAGTAGCCTCGTCTACAGAATGGGAGTCAAGCATGGCCAAAGACCAAAAGGGTGAAATAGGACATGAATTGTTTTGTGAATGGTAAGTGCTCAGGCCACTCAGGCCTTGATTGGGAAGAAGGGGAACTGAGGAAACCCTTGAAGGAAGAAAGGTACCAGGTGATGTCAGAGAGCTACATCGAGACCAGATTGCCAAGAGCTTTGCAAACGTGTGTCTTAGTTTAGGTTTCTTCAGAGGCCAACGCTGAGACAAGGATTCATATGCAAGTAGTTTATCTGGATGATGATCCCAGTAGCTACTAGAAGAGAGAGGGCATGTGAAGCGAGGATGGGAAGGTAGCCAAAAGAGGGTGTATGACCATACGCATGACTACAGTGGACAACTGCAGCTTAATCCCCCTAGGGAACTCTGTGAGCCAGTGGAGAACACACTCCTCAAAGTTACCCCACCTCAGATGCTAGGGAGCTATGGTATTTACCCACCCACTCCCATCAGTCACTGGTTGAGGGATTCCCCTGGAACATTAATCATCTAGCACATCTGCCTTTCACGCTGGGCAGATGTGGGCAGAATGGGCTCAGGCCACCAGAAAAGGCTCCCAGGCAAAGAGATGTGGATACTGACTATGGGAAGTCATACCAGCACACTTGACAGTGGCAGAAGGTATGGGCAGAGAGCTGATGGGATCTGCTGCAGCACAGGTGGTTGGACACTATTTTGAGGGTGATGGACAAACATGGAAGTTTTTAAGGAAAGGGATATCAAGAAAAAATCTCAATGTGGAAGTAGATCCCTTTGTGTGAAACAAAAGTTGCAGGGAAGGGCTGGGATTCATTGGAACCAAATGGAAGGCTGGAGTGATTGTCCAGGTGAGAAATGACCTGGTGGTGCTAGGGCAGTGGTATAAAAAAGAAGTTGGGATTGAGAGAGCTGTAGGAAGTAAAGGAAGCACGTCATTGATATCGAGGACTGAGGGAAAAAGAGATGGATGATAGGGGTTAGCTAAAATGCACATACTTGCAGTGGATGACTAGATATCCCAGGGTGTTTTAGGGCCAAAAAGTAGCCAGAAAAGGTACAAAGGCCATGAGGGATTAAATCTGTTCCAATGCATTTTTCATATAAAAGGGGAACTGAGTGAAGAGGACATAAGACATGACAGACCTAGATGTTTATATGAGTTCTTGTAACAGTTAAAATCCATAGTACACTTTCTGGAGAGTCCCCAGGAGTAATCTCCTAATAGAGTAAGGAATCCTCGCTCATAGCTCATGATGCCCTTGAGTTCTATTGAAGCTGGAGTCGACAGTACCTTGTAGGAGCTATGGTGTCCCCATTACAGTGGTCCAACTCCTTCTTCCAGACCGGTAGTTCTCAAACATTAGCATGCATTAAAATCCCCTGGAAGACTAGTTAAAACACAGATTTCTGGGCCCTACCCCAAAGTTTCTGATTCAATAGTTCTGGTGTAGAGCTCAAGAATTTGCGTTTCTAGAAAATTTCCATGTGATGTGGTTGCTGCTGGTGGGGGGCGGGAAGGCACCCTTTGAGAACCATAGATGCCAGGTCTTTCAACAATCCACATACTCACACACCTACTTTGATAGGTTGTAGGGATTCCTAAATAAATAAAATTAACACAACATGATCCCTGCCTTCAGGGAATTTCCTGTCTGTTACTAGAGACAGGAGGGTAGAGGGACATATATTTAAATTCCAATGTCAAAGACCAAGGCTGAGAGGTGCTCAGGCTTGGAGGTAGGAATGTGATGCTCAAGTGGAGTTTTGAACATGCGTAAAAGTCAGGCAGATCAAGAAGGGAGGCATGGGGTTTCAGGCAGAAGGAGGAGCCTAGACAAAGGCCTGTGGGTGGGAGAATGCACGGTAATACATTTAGACAACTGAAAGCTGTTAAGCATGATCATAACATTGTCTGCATGTGGGCAACTGCAGGAAATGGGGCTGGAGAAGAGCCTGGAAGTCTTCTTGGAGGAGGCAGCACTTGAGCTGAGCCTTAATTTAGAGAAGGGAAAGAAAAGTAGTCTGGATGAGAAAACTCCAGATCCCTTTGACTTCAGGACTCTGTATTGTCTCCTCATTTCTTTTTTGTCTTCCAATTGAATGAGGAAGCATAGAAATTGTGTCCTTTGACAGGATTTTGTCCAGAGCATGGGCTGCTTCCCTGTGGCTCTTCCCAGGGACCTGTCCAGGCTTTGCATAGAAAGAAGCAGCTCATTCTTCTTGATACCCTTGCACCATATGAAATACATTCCTTTCCAGGATTAAAAATACATCGAGGTAACACAGACCACATACAGGGAGAGAAGTGATCAGAAGTCCCATTTTCTCCATTCCTTGAAACATATAC
>NW_007729894.1:108482-110502 GCF_000696425.1 Galeopterus variegatus
ACCACATACAGGGAGAGAAGTGATCAGAAGTCCCATTTTCTCCATTCCTTGAAACATATACACACACAGTGCATCTATCCACTCATTCATCTGCGCACGCACACACACACACACACACACACACACACAGCACAGACCAGGAAGGCAAAATTTCCAAGGACCAATTTCAAAACTTCTTTCCAAAGAGCCAGAGAGAAAACTTAGTTTCCAGACATTTAGCGTACCATCCAAGACCTAAACCCAAAACTTGCTATTTCTCTTCCTCTAGCAGAATGACTTTCCCTTGAGTTGTTACAAATATTTCTCTGTATTTTTAAAATATTTTCCACGAAGATCCCTGCCAAATGCTTTAGTCTCAGACATCTGCAGTTCTTCTGGAATTCATGTTAACACATACAAGGCACCAGTTTTGGGGAACCCATTCACCTGTAAATGTAGGTCGTCTTCAGAGCCTGAAATCTGTAAACAGGTTCACTTCTTCAATAATGCTGCTGCCCAACATTTTACCTGGACTATACCCTTCACTGTAGATTCTGCTTTCTTGCTAGGCTTGTCTTTCATTACCATCCTCATCCAGCCCCTACCCATTCTTCATTTAATGCTCCAACCAAACTGAACTTCCTTTGGTGATCTTCACATGCCATGTTCTACTGGTTCTGAGCTTCAGAACACCCTCCCTTACTTACATATAGCTCACTCCTATTAATTCTTCATTTTGCATCTTAAATAATTATATTAATGATAATTATAGTTTTACATTGATCACAGGCTTACCCTATGCCCAACATGAAATTAAGTACTTTACACATAATTACTTACTTAACATATGCAATAACCTATTGGTAAATGAGGAAATGGAGGCAAGAAATGTTAAATGTTTCCCAATGTTGTAAAACTGATGAGGAGGTGAAATCTAAATTTGAACCTAGGCAATCCGATTCTGAACTCCCAGATATAACTATGTATAATGATACTCAAAGCCTTCTCCAAGCCTGGCCAAGGCTGGCAACCCTGTGAATCCCCATCAGCCTCTATTTCCTCCATAACTGCCTTAACCACACTACGACAATTGCCCATTCACTTCTTCCATTCCTTGGAAACACACAGAAGCTGTCTCTCATTCAAACTGTACCTCTGGAACACAGTGTGTCTTCCGTGATTATGTGAGGAAGGTGTGAATACATTTAGACAGAGTCTAAGTTAAATATCATCCGTGAAGAAAACACATGTTAAACCAGTTAGTGGTATAAGTTCCAGGCTGTAACTAAATTAACTAAGAGAATCAAGTCTTTCAGTGCTTTGGAAATGCCCACTAACACACAAATCATATCAATTACCAATCTTTCTCATTGTTTTTTAGAGAGGTGCCCCCAGAATACCTTCAATTGCTAAGGCTTCCCAAGATAAGCATGTGTTTAGAGATAAAAATCTGATTTTAAAAAAAATCAATAATTTCAACACTAGGTCCTAATTGCCTGTGTTTGGATAACAGAGCCAAATATGGAGAAGAGTTTGGTTGATCGAAGAGAAAGCTAATGTTTAAAGTTTTGATGTCGGGTGGGGAATTGGGGCAGACAGAAGACATTAAAGCACCTGAGAAGGGGTAGGTAAGCCATGACTAGCTCCACCCCCCAGGAGGGCTCAGAGTGAGGGATGGCCAAACTGCTTCTCCTTAGGTGAAGATGGGCTCTACAACCTGAGCCTCCAACTTTAGCAGCAAGGAAAATGAGGTGGCTTCATGTACTGACCTGCCTTCTTTTGACACTCTCAGGTTCTGAATGAGAGGATTGCTGGGCACCAATTAGGTCACAAAGCCAATGATTAGACAGACTTCCAGACTTAGACTTTATTGTGTGACCAGGATCACCCACACATCTGACCTCTTGATAATCACCTGTCTAGGTCAGTTAGGAATTTGTTTCCACAGTTTCCATTTTCACAGGTTTTCTGGTAAGACAACACTCTCCTTACCTTCCTTCCAAAGTCATACATTCTTTCTTCCTCTTCTCTTCTGCTTTTT
>NW_007729894.1:111913-124571 GCF_000696425.1 Galeopterus variegatus
GTGGCTTCTAGGAAATTTAAAATTACATACGTGACTCATATTTTGTTTCTGCTGGGCAGTATTCATTTAACTCATACTTAATGTTCAGCTCCCATTCCTGTCACTCTTGCTGTCTCAAGTTCTGTTCCAGGCATGCTGAATTCCTGATAGGCTCCCTAACCTTGCAAGGCCTCTACCACTACCCAGCTGCAATCTATCTGGAACATTCTTTCATTTCATCAACCCTTACTCATCCTTTAGGCCACAGTTCAGATATTCTTTCTTGGAGTAGGGTGGTGCCCCTCTGTGTGACCTCATGACTCCCTCTTTTTCCATTTGTTACAGCACTCAGGCTACTGTAATTGACATTTTCTCCCCCTCAGAACCATAAGCAACAATAGTGAAGTAACTGCTACTATACGTGGTACACAGTAGGTGTTCAATAAACACTTAAGGAAGGAAGGAAGAAGGAAGGAAACCTAATCTGATCATACTGTATCAATGGCACCCAACACCCTACAATAGGGATCTGCAAACTATAGCCCACAGGCCCAATCTGGCCCTCAGCCTATTTTTGTAAATAAAGTTTTATTGGCACACAGCTCTGCTCATTTATTTATATATTATCTATAGCTGCTTTTGTGAAGCAGAGGTCAGNACACAGCTCTGCTCATTTATTTATATATTATCTATAGCTGCTTTTGTGAAGCAGAGGTCAGTAGCTGTGACAAAGACCACACGGCTGACAGAGCCTAAAATATTTACTATATGGCCTTCTAAAGAATAAAGTTTGCCATCATACTGTATCAATGGCACCCAACACCCTACAATAGGGATCTGCAAACTATAGCCCACAGGCCCAATCTGGCCCTCAGCCTATTTTTGTAAATAAAGTTTTATTGGCACACAGCTCTGCTCATTTATTTATATATTATCTATAGCTGCTTTTGTGAAGCAGAGGTCAGCAGCTGTGACAAAGACCACACGGCTGACAAAGCCTAAAATATTTACTATATGGCCTTCTAAAGAATAAAGTTTGCCGACCTCTGCCCTGTAAGATAAAGCCCAACTCTTCAAGACCTGTCCCTGTTTTACCTGTTCAGGTATATCTGGCTACTCCACCTTCAATACCTCTCTATTTTAGGTTTGCTGAACTATGGGCAATGCCAAGAAATCTTCTACCCTCTTATGCTCATCCATCCCACCTCCAGACCACACTGTCACTCTCAACACTCTGTTATATACATTATGTAATTATTGTTACATATGTTATATATAATAAAATAAATATATATCCATTTACAAGTCTTGTAAAGCCCAACTCTTCAAGACCTGTCCCTGTTTTACCTGTTCAGGTATATCTGGCTACTCCACCTTCAATACCTCTCTATTTTAGGTTTGCTGAACTATGGGCAATGCCAAGAAATCTTCTACCCTCTTATGCTCATCCATCCCACCTCCAGACCACACTGTCACTCTCAACACTCTCTGTTATATACATTATGTAATTATTGTTACATATGTTATATATAATAAAATAAATATATATCCATTTACAAGTCTTTATTCTTTACACTGAACTGCTCAAGAATGGGTACAAACATATTTATTAAGTGCCCAAAATGTGCCAATCATGGTCTTGGGAGCTGGAGGCAGAATGGCCACCATGCTCGTGACACTAATAACCAGATGGAAATAGATGGTAAGACCATTCTCTCTCAAGTCTGTGTGCTCACTGACCAACCCAGTGCCAGGCAAGCTGTAGTCACCCAGCATGTGTTTGAATGAATGAGTGTACATCCTCTACCAGTATCATTCTTTCATCTTTGCATAACACTAGAAGCAATAAAGTAAAACTAGGAGTCAGACTTGCTTCTTTTTCCAGCTTTGATAGGCAAGCAGGCAGGAAACAATGGTTAAGAACATAGATTTTGGAGGCCAACTATCTGGGCTTACATTCTGACTTTGCCACTGGCTCTCTGCCTGATCTTGAGGAAACTGCTAGACCCTTGTGTGCCTTGTTATCCTCATCTGTAAAGTGGGTATTAAAATGTCTGTCTTCCATTCCTTTGGATATATTCCCAGCACCCCAATGTTCATTGCAGCACTCTTTACAATAGCCAAGAGCTGGAATCAGCCCAAATGTCCATCATCGGATGAGTGGATACGGAAAATGTGGTATATCTACGCAATGGAATATTTCTGTCTCTTGGTCCTAATGCCCTTGCCATGTCAAATTGCTTATATTACTCAGCTATAAAAACGAATGAAATATTGCCATTTGCAACAACATGGATGGACCTTGAGAGAATAATATTGAGTGAAACGAGTCAGACAGAGAAAAAGAAATACCACATGTTCTCACTCATTGGTGGGAGCTAAAAATAAACAAATTAATTCACCCACATACACACTCACAAAAAAACCGGGGGGAGGGGGGAAGAAGATATAACAACTATACTTTTTTGAAGTTGTTACAACAAGCAAATGGAAAGGACATTATTGGGTGGGAGGGGAGAGAGGGAGGAGGGAGGGAGGTGTCGGTGATGGGTCATAATAATCATATACATTGTATATTGACAAAATAAAAATTTAACGAAAAAAAAATAAAAATAAAATAAAATTGAATTTCAGATAAAAAAAATAAAAAATAAAAATAAAATTGAATTTCAGATTAAAAAAATATGTCTGTCTTGAAGAAATGCCATGTAGAGTATATGAGCTAATTTTATAACGTGCTTAGACCAGTGCCTGGCCCATAGTGAGTGCTTTATTAGTGCTGCTTACCATTATTATCACTGCTGTTGTTATCACTGCCTAAGCAAGGGCATGTGACAGTTTTAGGAGCCTCCTTGGTAAAATGGGGACAACAGCAGATGTCTGTTCTGCTGTGGGAATCTGATTAGAGACGTCAGTGAGAGGACTTCATAACCTGTAAAGTACTCTCCAGATGTGAGCCGTGGTGATGATACATCCCAGATGTGTGGGCCAAACCATTGTAGACACATCTGCAAGAGGCAAACATCTGGAGGCCTGGCATGCCATCATCTCAGCCTCTGCCGCCCTTTCCCCTGCTCTAGTTCCTTTCCTCGCACACCCCTTCTCCCACCCAGGGGCAGCCTGCCAGTTCCAAGGTTGCAGCGAGAAGAATAACATTCCTCTGTTCTCTGTCCAGTGTGGAAATTCCGTCTCTTTTCAGTTTCCATCATGTCAGAGCCACACTGAGGGTCCATTAAGGCTTCTTATGGGAAGGGAGGAGGGTGTGGAGAAGGAGGGAATGGGAATCCCTTTCACTGGGATTTTTACTAGCACCCTTAGATGAAATCTTTCCATCCAGTCACCAAAGCACTTATTGGGTCATGGCTACTGCTAGAAGGTGTTTTTTTTTTTTTTTTTTTTTTAAATAGGCCAACAGCAAAAGAATGCCTCATTGAATCAAAGCACATATCCATTGCAATTTTTTTTTTCCCCAACTGTTTTTTTTCCCTCTTTGCTTTCGCAAACACAACAGTGTCTGGGTTAGTCCTCAAAGCAGTTTTGGGTTTAAGGCTAAGACTGCTTTGTAGGGAGTCCCCCAAAGTAAGTCAATTCAGTTCAACACACTTTTATTTAGCATCAACTTTGTGCCAGCACCGTGCTGGGCACTAGAGGACTGGAGGTGAATGGGGTATTGTGCTGTTGTTGGGGATCACAAAGACTTTGCAGGAGACAAGCCACAAAACCCAGAGCTTTCCAACATGCTATGTTAGGACTAACATAGAAGGGATCTCTGGTGCTTGGGCATCTCAGAAGAGGGGGCAGGGATCCAGGCTTTGTGTTGCCTGAGCCCAGCACGGAATCAAGCTTATAGTAAGTCCTCCATAGGAATATCACAAATGAATAAATGAGCCCTGTCTCTGAGCATCTGAGGAAGCTGCCCAAAGAAAACAGGCTTAGATCATGGTTGAATATATGTGTCATGGTTCATAGATTGCAAGAGGCAGCAACAGAGTTTAGCCCAAATAGAACTTATTGCAAGAATTTGGGGGAGCTTGGCTCACAGGTTTCAACCAGCAAGGAAAGGCTGGAGAACACAACTTGAAAGAATTAGAGAGCCAGGCCGTTTCAGGGGCTTAGTAGTAGGAAGAGCTCAAAAATCTTACCCAGGCTCTAAAGCTCAACAGACTCCAACTGTTCTTTCCTTGTGTCACTCTGCTCAAGGTTGAGAGTCCTGGGAGTGGACTCCAGTTGGCCACCCACAGATCATGTGCCTGGATGTTCTGGAGTGGTAGAGAAGAAAACACTTGGATTTAAGTTCCACCAAAATCATGCCCAGTGGGGCAGAGGTGGTTCTCCACTTTCTCCCTCAAAAAAACCCAAAACTTGCTGAACAACCAAAAAGAAGTTGCTAAAGCAAGAGCGAGGCAGAAGAAAAAATATATATACCAAGAGTACGTACGAAAGGTTGGAGGTTTGAAGAAACAAGGGGTGGGCAGAGAATTTTACATAGCTTAGCACAACTTGAGTATAAGCATAAGGGAAAAAGGTCTTCTGAACAGGATATAGATGGGGCAGAGCATGACAGTGCTTAAACCTGATTCTGCACTGTGATGTGATTGGGATAATGAAAGAGGCTACAGAATCTGGGGCAACGCTTGCCCATGTCACTGCTGTTTGGAAATATTGTGCAGAGAAGGCTGCAGCGTGTTCTGTGACTGTTACATCCCACTGACAACTGGGATCAATAGATTAAGCAAGTCCAAATACTATTAACCCAATTACAGATGTGCCGAGCAGGCTCTGAGCTTGGCCCATCCCCAACTAGAAGTTTCACTTGAAGACTTAAAAGCAACAGGGACAGAAAATTCTCCTCTGCAGCCCATGCCCCATGACCCCAGCCAACCATGGAAACCTCAGCTGCCCAATAATCATCCTCTGTCCTATTTTTGTTTGTTGATTTTGTTTTGGTGCAAGCCCCAGCATCTTACGTAACAGAACATGAGGTTGGGTGAGAAGCTCTTTCTCCCTGACGTTGGGCTTTGTGGGAACTAATAGTGATGCCAAAGGAATGGACAAGACAAAACTAAAGAAAAAGCAAACCATAACCTTTACTGAGCACTTAGTGTGTGCTAGGCTCTATGCCAGGCCCTTTCTTATAATATTTTCCTTACAACGTCCTAATGAGGTAAATGAATCCAGTGATCTCTGTTTTTCTGGTTAGGAAACTGAGTTTTAGGTCCATAAAGTTCCTATGTTTGGTGAAGCTGAGATTTGAACTCATGTTGTCTGACTCCAAAGACCAACATTCACTCTTCAGAATGACTCTATCCTTTAACAATTCCTTCTGTAGGTATTTTATTCTTTGTCACAGAGACCTGCATCTCAACTTGGTTTCCTCTCAGTTTGGACCTCTCTGGTGATGCAAAGCTCACCAGATTCCCCCCCACACCCCAGGTTAGAAAGGCTCTTGGAAATCATCTAGATCTGTGGTTCTCAAACATGGCATGCATCAAAGCCACCCTGGGAAATTTGTGAACATACAGATTCCCAGGTCTCTCCCAAGACTTACTCAATTGGAATCTCAGTGAGTGTGGCCCAGGAATCTGTATTTTCACCCAATCTCCCGGGTCATGTAGATGTTTAAACCCAATTCTTCAAATTATATTGCATGGGATATCAAGATCCAAAGAATGGAGAAAACTCGCCCGAGGCTACACAGCTGATTGGTCATGCTTTTCCTTTCCGATAAGGCAAAGCCAGCCTCACTGATCCCTGCAGACAGCCCCCGTAAGCACTTGCCCCAGGAAGGCTGTCTTGACTGTGGAGTTGAATAGCTTGCAAGTGAAAAAAAACTACGTCATCCCTGACCATAAACCTAGTGAACTGCAACCAGGCTGGTATTTGTGCTACAAAACCACCTGGGGAGGCTGGCCTGCCTTGGCACTTGCCTTGAATGCTGAGAAGAGGTAATGCTTTCTCCCCGCCCTTTCCTACCTGCCCAGAGGTCAGGGAAGGGGATAGGCCTGGGGTTACCACAGGGTCAAGAATGCACTGGAGATAAAATCAAGTAATATTCCACTCTTGGTTCTGCCACCTGCATGAACCAAGGGCTTTTTCTTTCTAGGCCTCAGTCTCTACATTTTTAGAATGGGAGCATTGGCTTCTGGAGTAGTAATGAAAATGGAGCTGTAGAATTACCATGTCTTTAGTTAGAAATGAAATCTGGCTCCTTACTAATGACATAACTCCAGGAAAATCACCTAACCTCCCTGAGCCTCAAGACCTGTTATGTAAAATAGGGTTTTGACAGCTACAATATTGGGGTGGGGGGAAGGGGGAAAATTGGTGATGACTAAATGGGATATTGCAACTAATGTGCTTAGCACAAACCATGGTCTGGAATGTGCTCAGCAAGAGGCAACTATTGCTCTTGTTGTAAAAGAAATGTGTCATTCTAATCTAAATCCCTAAGAGACCAGCCTCTCAGACTTAGGGGGAGAGTGCTGAAGACTTACATTTGAGTAGATTTTTCCAGGAGGTCTCTTCAGTCCCTCAGTGGCTCCTCAGCAAATCCATGAATGGGCCTCTTGGAAGACTCCAAAGGGAATTGGTCTGGAGTCAGAAGAAAGAAGCCCAAAGTCCTATTCTGGCTTGGAAATCTTGTGAACACAAACCCATCTCTCAACTTTCATTTCCTCATCCACAAAATTCAAATCATAAGCCTCATTCCAGAAGACTTAAATAAAAACAGTTTTGAGACTACCTGGAACAGCATTGGCATACATTTTCTGAGCACCTACCATATGGTTCAACTTATCCTGAGCCCTGGAAGCATAAAATATGGCCCTATCCAGGAGCTCACATCTCAGGGGAAAACAGATATCTAAAGGGACAATTACAATCCAATGGACTAAGTAGAAACACCACAAAAGTATGTGGATTGTAAGAGCCAAAAGTAAGAATGCCTGTCCTGAATTTGGGGGAATAGAGCAACTTTCCTAGAATAAGTAACACTCCTCTTCCAGGAGTTTGCTTTGTAAACATCATCATCCTCCACAAATATATAGGATGGTCTACACTCTCTTTTTCCAGCTGCAGGCCCTGAGAGCTTGAAAATCCTTGAGTATTTAAACTGAAGATCTCCTCAGTGCTCAGCGAAGTTCTAGTCTATCCAATCTGTTGATGAAGAGACACTGAGGACAAGACTGGGGAGAAACTAGCTCAGAGTCCCACAGCCTGTTAGTGTCAGCTGGGTCCAGAATATTAGTTCTTAACCACCCATCTGGGGTGCTTGCTGCTACATTAACTAACAACCTCCCCAGCCACCTCGTCTCTCTTGCAGGTGGGTGTGCGCACACATGCACATGTGCACACACACACACACGCACAGGCACACATGCCTGCTTGTCCAGCAGAGCACACCTGCGGCCCCTTGCCTTCCCCTGCTGCCAACTCTTGTAAAACAGGAAAACAGAACAGCTTGGCTTAGGCTATAACGGGTACAAACACATGGAGCAAGGTTTCCAAAGGGAGAGAGACAGTGAATGCCTTTCAGGGTCTGGCAGTTTATGGGCAGAGGCCAATTAAAAAGCACAGCCCCACACAAAGCCTCTGGGTTTTGGTTGGCTGTGGACTTCTCCAGGCCCTCATGTGCTGCGTTGAGGGCACAAAGGGGAAGGGCCTCTGTTCTTGAGGAATTCTGGGCATTAGCGGTGTTGCTGGAGGATTGTCTCACGGGGACTCATCATTCTAGGCATCGAGCTCAATTTTACTTGCCCTGGACCTAGCCATGAGCTAGGCCCCCACAACAAGACCCCAGAGGAAAGAATTATCGACTCCTGAGAGAGGGAAAAGGTCTCAGGGGGCCAGTGAATGACATTTAATCTGGACCTGCCCAAGTTGAAAGGCCATTCCCAACAGAGGGAGTGGCACATGCAAAGGCTGAGAGGGACAAATGAGAGGACGTTTCTGAGACTTGTGTGTGGCTGGACGGTGCGGTGTTGAGTATAAGAATGACAACAATCATGATTAACACTTATATAGCATTTGTCACGTGCTGGGTACTGTTCCAAGTATCTAACATACACTGACCCATTTAATCCTCACAAAAACCTTATGAGGGGCACTACTACTTTTCCCAATTGGAAAGGGGGTAAACCAAGGCATGGAGAGGTTGTCGCTTGCCCAGGACTACTGGGCCATTAGCAACCAGTGGTGTGTGTGTGATTGTGACAGGGATGGGGACTGTCTTGAAAGCAGTAGAGTTGGCTGGGGGTATGGTGTTACAGAAAGAGCTGAGAGTCAGGGGACCCCAGTTCTCCACACTCTGCTCCAACCTCATGGAGAACATTGACCCTCTCCAGACTGGCCCAAGGGAGACAATCACTCTGCCACTGTCAACCTCAAAGAGAGGTGGTGAAGATAAAAGCGAAACAGAAGTGAAAAGTGTCCTTTGGACACAAGTCATCATCTAATATTGTCCCTCATGTCCATGACACAAAATGTTCCTGAGCATGGCGGGTGCATAGGGAGAACCCAAGAACAACAGAGGATGAACGACACAAGTCATCATCTAATATTGTCCCTCATGTCCATGACACAAAATGTTCCTGAGCATGGTGGGTACATAGGGAGAACCCAAGAACAACAGAGGATGAACGGCTTGCTCGAGGTCATGCAGCCATTCTACTATAGGGGCAAGGCTAGAACCCAGAGCACTCCACCTTAGGAGGCAACAGAATATGGTAGTTAAAATACTGGGGTCAAAGGGATCTGTGCTGAAATTTTGTTCTGCCACACACTAGCTGCCTGAGACCAGGAAGTTTCTTAAATTCTCTGAGGCTCATTTATTTCATGCATAAAATGGATATGATAATTTTTACATCACCGAGTTGTTGTGAGGAGCATATGAAATAACATTTGGGTAAAGAATCTGACATGTGGTAAGCAACTAGTCAGTTAAATCATGATGGTGATGAGGACGAGGAGGGGGAGGAGAGCTGAGCGCTCATGCCATAAGTCCAGTGCTTCACTCTTCCACAAAATTCTACCCTGGCTTTATACAAGCCCCTCCCTATGGTTCACACACCTGCATTTGGAAGTCATAGCACATTAGTGCATAGTTACACACAGGTCCATGCATGGTTTCCTCATAAAGCTAAATTCTAATTTTGGCCCTCTGATGTTCCAATTACTATACCTACATGATGCAAACCATGCCTCATTCATGCACCATCCATTGAACCTAGGTGATTCATCATCATCATGCCCCAGCTAGTTCTGTCCAGGCTAACACTCAGACACCAGTGAGGAAAGAGAAAACCCAAGTCACTGGGTCTCTTAGTGAACAAGGCCTGTGGAGTCAACTTCTTTAACACCTCTCAGATGTAGCCTCACCATTGCAATTACCCAATCTCAGTCTCTCCCTCATCTCCTTTCTAAACCACACCTCCAGTCTCCTGTCTAGTCTCCATGCCACTGGCTCCCTTCCCTCTTTCCACTCCTACCTGAAGCCAGAAGGGTCTTTAAAAAAGGCTCCTCTGCCTTTGTGACACCTCTGCTTTCAATCCAGTGCCTTCCAATGGCCATTGTGTGACCACCTCTCCAAACACACCCTCTGTCTCTCTGCTCACCCCAGTTGTTCACCATCCTTCAAACATGGTACACTTTGCAATATGCTGGTCTCTGCCCATAATGCCCTTCCTCTTCTGCCCCGCTCATGGAACTCACACATCCTGTGGCTGTGAAGGCTTTCCTGATGATGA
The DNA here is from genome assembly GCF_000696425.1 of Galeopterus variegatus. Classification (NCBI taxonomy): domain Eukaryota; kingdom Metazoa; phylum Chordata; class Mammalia; order Dermoptera; family Cynocephalidae; genus Galeopterus; species Galeopterus variegatus. Next base: position 121,636 of record NW_007729894.1, read on the forward strand.
CCTGCCTTCCAATGGCAGATTCTTCTGCACCCATCCTTTTGCACGGAAGTTATTATAATAACTATTTATTGAGAGCTTTTGTTTTTAAAACACCCAATGCCTTTATATACATCATATAATGTAATCTTCCTGACAGTCTTTTGACATACTGTATTTATACCTTCATGGATAAAAAAGTGAGCTTACAGAGGTTAAGTTAATGTCAGTGAACCTGTGCTTCTTAGGCAGCAAGACCTGTTGAGTTTTACTTCCAAGTTTCTCTTAGGGTCCAGCCCCTCCTCACATATAATTACACAGCCAATATTTAAACCCAGATTGGCTTGACTCCAAAGTATCTGCTTTTATCACACTATACTTAGCTAAATTCTAGAGTTCCTTAAGGTCAGGAGCTAGGTCCTACTCATCTCAGCACCCCAAACCTGGAAGTCAGTACTCAGTGTTGGCTGGAAGTTAGACTTAGCTCTTGGCTTGAGATGGGGAAGAGAGGCATTGTGCCCACTTGCACCAAGAGGTAGTAAGCATAGTGCTCACCAGTTGGAATTACTTTGTCTGCCCAAGCTTAGATCTCAGAATCTCAGCATCTCACTTACTAGCTATAGGATATGGGGTATGTTAGTCAGTATGCTTAAACCTCAGTTTCTTTCACTGTAAAATAATAATCACAATAATCAAACATGCACATGGCAGTTTTGCACATGGTAACATGAGCTAAGTGTGTAAAGTCATTGATACAATGAGGATTCCCTAAAGTGGTAGTTATCAGCTTTTGTCTATGGAGTGCAAACCTGCCTAGAAAAGATACTTCTTGACCATACAGAAGGAGTGGGTCACTTAGGGGCAATTTCCTGTGCACCCCTAACACACACCTCAGTGTACTCATGACTTCTTTATCTGACAGTGGAGACCACATGAGAAGCCCCACCTTGGCAGCATACTGGGACATGAGTTCTCCTGGCATTTTCTGTGGCAGCACATGAATCAATGTGGCCATGCAGAGGCCAGGGTGCCAAACCTAGGAGTCTCATTTGCATTTCAATAATTTTTCTTTTTCTTTTTCCAGTGAAATATCTTAACAAATATTGGTCTAACCTCCTTTTCTGCCATGGCAGGGTACACACACTACACACACACACACACACACACACACACACACACCTGTCTCACCAAGCTTCTGGCTTCCTGCTCTTGAGAGCCTTTTGATGGCTGGGAAGGGCAACACATTCCACAGTGCTAGAGAAAGAGTCAAAATCGGAGGTATGTGGATGGGAGAACAAGTTGGGGATATGATGGTGGATATTCCTGGGGACCAAAGCAGTCTAGGGCTCTTGCTACTGTTATTAGGCTCCACCGTCACAACCACTTCTTATTGAGTTAAATTTTTCATACTATTTACAATTCATATACCTCACAGAGCTGCTAGTCATTCATTCCTTCTCTTAATCAGAATTTGTTAGGCCTTCCCCAGCCAAATTTTCCTGGTTGTCTGCCCAAGATTTACAGTATTATGCGTATCATCTCTGTACGAGAAACAAACAAACAAACAAAAAAAAAACCCTACTGTATATCGTGTTGGATGCACCTTAGCTCCTGTCTCATTCAAGCTGCACAACAACCCCAGGAGGTGGGACTGTCATTGACCCCATTTTGTTGATGAGGAAACTGAGGTCCAGATGTCAAGTTACTCACCTAAGGACAGTAGTTGGTAAAGAGCTGTGGAGTCAGATTCAAACTTAATTGGGCTCCAGTGACTCCCCTAGCACATCCCATTTTAATTCTCTGCAACTGTAGAACTAAATTTTCCCTCAGGCTGGGTCAAGACAATAGAAAGCTATAAGAATCTGGTGGCCTGGCAAAGGCCTGGGATCCAGGGTTAGTGAAAGGGCATACGTGAGAATCGTTTAGAACAGGGCTTGGCACATGGCACATACTCAATGAACAGTAACTGTTACTTTTTTTTTGGGGGGGGGGGGTTAAAATATTGTTTCCTCTCTGAATGTACTATCCCTGGGAGGAGAAGAGTTATCAACATTATAGATGAAATTTGTTCATCTAAATTTCACCTGTATACTTTAACGAAAACCCAACAATAGCAAAACTTCTTGAAAGCATGCCTTTGAGTTTAGATTGGTGGAGATTGAGAAGATTTCCAGGCACCTTAAGTTACCTGGAAGAATCTCCTGCTTTTTTCTCTTTGTATTACCCATTTTCCCCATGTGGACTGGAGTCCTGGTGGGGGGTGGGGGGAGAAACCTCAACATGTAGGTCTTCAGGAAGGAAAATGTTGATACCGGCACTCATCAAAATTGAAAAGTAGTCATTTGTTTTTAAAGTAGGCATATTTTTAAGTGCTTATGTTTTACCGATATTCAATATCTATTCCTCTTCTGAATCCCTCATGGTGCTCTACTCTCTTCTCTTTAACAAAGGTCATCTTTGCATTGTGATATATCTGACCTACATCCCATTTCCTCTGGCTAGCTGGCTTACCTGAATTAATATCAGGGTGTTAAAAATTTATATTGCCTCTTTGTACTCATTACCTTCCCAGGGAACACACTGGAGGCAGTACAATTGCCATGTAAAGAGATTTCAATTATACCTCAATAAAGTTGTTTTAAAATTAGATAAATAAAAGGAGATTCTGATATTGAAATGTCTCCCTCATGATCACAGGATCCAAGCTGCCATCACCTCTTGCCTGGAAAACAACGACTACCCACTTTCTGGGGTCTTCTCCAATCCATCCTTCACCTTGTAGCTGGAATAATTTTTTTTTAAGAGAAAGCTGACTTGTTAAAGTCCTTTGTTAAAGTCCTGAAGTGGCTCTTGGTTACTTCAAGATAATGTCAAACGTCTTGTCCAACACTTGCAATGCCCTGTCGAGCTCCCAGTCTCCCCTTGGCTACTTCCTACTTTGATCCCTACTCTCAATGAAA
>NW_007729894.1:125206-126491 GCF_000696425.1 Galeopterus variegatus
CCTGTCGAGCTCCCAGTCTCCCCTTGGCTACTTCCTACTTTGATCCCTACTCTCAATGAAAATGCATTCAGCCCTCGAGTGAACTATATTTTCTCTTATCTCTGAGTTTTTGTTCATGGTGTCTCCTTTGCCTGGAGCAAATCCCCTCCTTGCCACCTCTCTGGCTTACTTATCCTTATCCTTTAGGCTTGGGTACCCCCTTTTCAAGGTAGCATTTCAGGACCCCCTCCAAGTGTGCCTCATGATCCAACAACGAGTTCAGAGAACCTCCATCCTTCCTCTATCAAGACTGAAGTCACCAGACTGCTTCTCTATAATTTCCACTGTGCAATAAGTTCCTTGAGCACAGGGAGCCTCTCTGTCTTTAGTTGCATGTCCTGTGCCTGGCACATAGTAGATATTCAATAAATATTTGTTGAGTGAATAAACAGGGGTCCCCCAAGCACACTCCATTGGTAAGAAACACCACCCAAGCAGAAAGAGAGACAATAGGAATTTTTAATGCATGGAAAGTCCTGCAGAGACTCTGCACAGACCCACAGGTAGCAGGAAGAGGCAGGGGTCCTGCAATCGCAATAACGACTGGAAAAAAAATTAAGAAAAAGAGAGAGAAGTCCTTAAAGACCCAAGCTTCCTCGCTGCAGCAATCCTCGGGTCTTCCTTCCTGATGCTGAAGGGGTCAAACTGTCTCTCCAGAGGTCTCCTCCAGGGGTCCATGGCAGGAAGGAAGCTGAGTGCAGCAGGAGGCACAAAGAACAGGAAAGGCCGCTTGGTCTCCACCCAAAAGCTCCTGCCTTGGGATTGACTGCCATCCATAAGAAAAGGTTTTAAAAGGAGAGACTTTTGATAGAGTCAAATAATATCTTAGAAAAAATAAAAGATAGAGAAAAATGAATAATTCCATTGGTTACAAAGTTCTCTTTCTGCTATGCACAGGAGAAACAGTTTGCTTTGGCCCTGCTGGCAAGCTCCATCTGCCAGGCCCATCCTCAGCTGTCCCCCAGCCCCCCAGGCCCCAGGATCCATAAGAGTACTGCTCCTTCTCCCCTGGAGAGTCCCTGCACTCATGGAGGGCAGTACTCTCTCTCACCGGCCCTTGGACTCTCCGTACATGTTTCGGGCCATGGACACCATCTTCTCCTCGCACGTGATTTTGGTGTCCTTGAGGATGCTGTACCACACCATGCCTGCAGGTCGGACCTCTTCGCTGCGGCAGAAAAGGTAGGGCACGGTGTCCACGCGGCTCTGGATGTAGGCGCTTCGCAGGAGGCTAGAGCAGTGGCTG
>NW_007729894.1:126612-128253 GCF_000696425.1 Galeopterus variegatus
TATTCAAAAGTTAGCTTAGAACCTCTCCTCTTCAACTGTGCAATGTGTAAAAAAATAAAACGGATATAACCTTTGATTTGTCATTTTTACTTCTAGTATATGGGAGCCCTAGGAGTTAGAAGGTCACCAGAACTGGGACTCTGACCAAATAAAAATTATTAAAGCAATGATAAAAATAACAACTAAAATTTACTGATACTTATCGTGTGCTAGATACTGGGTGTGTACTTTTTAAACATTTAAAATTTTTTAATTTAATCTTCATAGCAGTCCTGAACATATTCTTCTTTCAACACCCATTTAATGGGTGAAGAACCCAAGCGAGACTCAGTGAAATGAGATTAGTTAACCAAGGTCAAACAGCAAGTTCACCTTTGGACTTGGGCATTGAATCTAGGCCTGAACCCTATCCCTCTCCAACTGCTTTCTTGCTTCTCTAACCCTCTCATACTCTTTTCATGATACTTGGAAATCCTGCCCTTTCTGCTTCTTTTTTTCATCAAAGCTTGATTNTCTTTTCATGATACTTGGAAATCCTGCCCTTTCTGCTTCTTTTTTTCATCAAAGCTTGATTATATATGCCCCCAAGTCAGAACTTCTCTGTCTCATTTTTTCCCATCTCTAGAATAGTGTTGATGATCTTACCCTCATAAGAGGGTTGGGAGATTAAGTATGAGACATGCCCAATGCCTGGCACAGAGTAAGCTTCCAATAAATGACAGCTACTATCATAAAGAATTATTATAATGACTCCTCAGGATCAAGGTCACACTGAACACCAGTCTTAGCGAGAATCATGCTGTACTACGGTGGTCACTATTAGAAACTTATCTAGATCCAGCACCAGAAAGAAGATCTGTCAAAGATCCAATGGCTGCACAGACAAATAGAGCTACATAGGATCTTCAAGATCACCCAGTCTAAGGTTCCTCAATAGTGGCACTATTGACATTTGGGGACAGGCAATTCTTCGATGTATGAGAAATCCTGTAGGATGTTTAGCAGCATCTGGAGCCTCAACTGACCAGATATCAACAGCTCCCCTGCCCTGGTCATGATAATAAAATTGTTTCCAGACATTGTCAAATGTCCAATGGGAGGGGGTTAAAATTGCCCCAGCTGTGACCCACTGACCTAGCCTAACCTATTCTCTTTAAAAATGTGGAAACAGGCTTAGAGAGGGAATGGGATGTCCCTTTTCCAGGTAATTCAACAAGTCAGTCTCAGTGTTAAGGTGTCTGTCTCCAGGGGGAGCCCACTTTTCCCTATATTCCAGAATCTTCAAGATGCCCAGGGATCCTGGGAGGCTAAATGAGTAGATTGCTCTCCTGCTGTCCTCTCCATGACACTCTGACACCACAGGAGGGAAAGGGTTTTACAACAACAGACCCCACAAATGAGAGACTGTGTTAGGCACCTGCGAAGCAGCTGAAAAAGGACCGGGCTTGTGTGTACGTTTTGTGGGCACAATTTATGAGGTGCCTTTCCAAAAGTCCTCTTTATATAGTTCACCACTTGGGTGGAATATTTCCTGAGGTGCCAAGAATTCATCACTTCATAATCACACTCTATCCACAGTTCTCTCTCCTCTTGGGCAAGTACCTGCCCCACCCCCAAGAGAAGCCTGAGGAGTTCACCCCC
>NW_007729894.1:128750-133367 GCF_000696425.1 Galeopterus variegatus
ATTTCCTGAGGTGCCAAGAATTCATCACTTCATAATCACACTCTATCCACAGTTCTCTCTCCTCTTGGGCAAGTACCTGCCCCACCCCCAAGAGAAGCCTGAGGAGTTCACCCCCCACCTCTCCTCATTTGAATTCTTGCTCTGTTCTATAATAGCTGTGACCTTGGGGAATTTGCTCCACATCTAGAAACCTGTTTCTTCATCTGAAAAGTGGGGCTGTTGCGAAGTCAAAAGAGATAAAGTCATTCATTGTTCATTTATTGAGCATCTATTATGTGGTGGAGCTTCTGATTCAGCGGGAGAAATGGACACATGGAGAGGACCATACAGGTGACTAGAGCAGTGGTAAAAGAGGTCACGGGAGCTGTGAGAAGACAGAGGAAGGTGCAGAAATAGGGTTGGGGATGTCCAGGAAGGCTTCCTAGTGGAAGGATAACTCCTGTGTGGTCTCACAATTGAATAGGAGTCAGATAAAGAGGAGACCCGAGTCTCAACAGGTGGCACAGGTAATGGCATAGAGATAAGAGATTGCATAGAAGTTCTGAGAACTTATGGCTGCAGCACAATGCACACAAGTGGGGACACAGTGGAAAACTGCAGAAGTGGGCAGGAGCCAGGCCTCTGGAGCCTAGAAACTGGGGCATTGCTTGTATGAAATAAGGGTGATGCTACAGGCCCTAAAGCACTGACTACACAGTTCCAATTCCAGCTCAGCCACTTCTCAGCTGTGTAAGATTGAGCCAATTGCTTCGCCATGTGTGCCTCAGTTTCCTTACCTTGCCCACAAAGTGAAAATAATAAATATCTACTACAAAGTGTTGTTTTAAAAATAAAAAAGGAATAATAAATCTACAATAAGCCCACCATAAATATAATCTATGATTATCGTCTCAAGCATTAAGTGCGGGAGTTATTGACAGGTTTAAAGAAACAAAGGGACAGTTTTGGAGCTGGACTGTTTAAAAATATTTGACTTCCTTGAGGAGAACTGAGTGGCTAGAGGGTAAAACTGGCAGCAAGAAGTCAGGCAGAGGGCACATCCAGGTATTAACTGTTGCCCATCATTGTCCTTAGGGGGGTAGGTTTGATTTTTCTCTCTGTATTGGTCAAAAGCTATTTATTCTCTCTGTTTTCTCAACTGTGAAAAAGGGAAAAACATATCGCTTACCTCATAGGATTATATTGAGGGTTAAATGAGTGAACACAAGACATATAAAACTCTTGGAAAAGTGTTTGGCATATACTAGGACCTCATGCATGTTAGGAAATATCATCACCATCACATCATTATCATCATCATGTTGAAGTATCCTTTGTGTACCAGGCACTGTACAGATATGTACTGGTTTAGATTAAGATCCTTAAATCGGACATGAACTGTTTTAAGCCTTGAGTGTCTTTATAAGTCAGGAGACAGGCAGACAGAATAAATATCAGCCTCCGATTCAGGGGCAGAGTGCTGGACTGGGGAACATGCAAGTTGCTGTGGAAGTATATAAGATGGGCACCTAATCATCGGTTTGGGAGCTCAGAGAAGTCTTCCCAGATGGTGTAACAGCTGAGCTAGGTTTTCAATGATGAAATAAAATTTTCAGGTGGATGAGAAGACAGAGGAAATAGCCCATCCCATGTTAAACTGGAGATAGAATAAACCACCAGTTGTTCCAAATAGCCAGTGCAAAGAATGGGTGGGAAACCAGGGAGCTTGGCAGAGATCAGACCATCCAGGCTCATTTAAGTCATGCAAAAGTATTCGGATTTTATTCTTTGGGCAACGGAGAATCATTGCCTGATCCAGACAGTCACAAAAATAAGCAATAAATAAAAACTTGAAAAGGGCAAGTCTTCCAACATTCCTAAATGCTTTGTCTCCAAATACCCAGCCATTTCCTGAGAGAGAACCTTGCAACTCAACTGGACAAAGCTTTCTTTTGTATGAATGGGAGGACTGGGGTTTGGAGTGAGAAAATGACTTGCCTTAAAGGAACATCTTCAGTTTGTAACAAGGGTAAAGCTAGAACAAATTGTTTCTCATTGCATAGAGTTGAGATGAATATTTGGTTCTGGAGTCCCAGATTCAAGCCCTAGCTTTATAACTTTACAGCTGTGTGGATCATGAGCAAGTTCTTCAATGTCTTTAACTCTCAGTTAACCCATCAGTAAAATGGCAATAATAACTGTGTTGTCGGGAGGATGAGACAATGTGAGTAATTTGATTAACTTTAAGTAAATGTTAGCCATGATTCAAAGTGGCATATTATAGTAGAAAGGACATAGGCTTTAGAGCCCATTAGGGCAAGTCACCTCCCTAAGTTTCAGTTTCCTCATTTACAAAATAGTAATAGAGATACTTCTTTTGTAGGTGAACCTCTCTGAGCCTCAGTCTCCTTATTTGTAAAATGTTAATAGGGATATTTATTTTGTAGGTCTGCTTTTAGGCTAAAATGAAATGACTGTCATAGGCATCCAACACAGGACTTTGTACATAATAGGCACTAAGCCAATGATTGCATGTAAACAACAGACAGAAGAATTCAGAAGGTGAAGCCATAGAGAGAAGGGCTAGAGGTGCTCAAAGGCTGCAGAGAAGGAGAGGGAGTGAGAGGAAGGTGAAAGTGCCAGGTAATAAATTGCAGGCAGTCGAGATCCATAAATCAAAGGCCAGGCATGCTTCAAGCTCTCCCTGGAGGGGAAATCGTCAGTCAGAGTGACCACTTTTCTCAAATACCGGAAATGAAATCTTCCTCATCAGAGACAGGACTCAGCCCCCTGGGACAGGAAGCAAGAGTGAAGGAGGGACACCACACGCTAATTTATCACTGTATCAGCAGGTGAGACAGAGACAGGAATGGCTTGTGGAGGACTCAGGGGCTGGACCCAGATGCCACTTCTCCAGGAACTGTAGAACCTTTGATCTAACATGCTATTTCCAGCACCATTACCCAATCAGCTGCTGACACAGTTATCAGACAGAGAACTAGTCTCTAAGGGGGCACTGAGGTGCAGAAAAAGAAGAGAGGCAGGAAGGAAACATTCCCATTTCCCTCTCTCCCTCCTTTCTGCCTCCTTGAGTTGAGCTTAAATGTCTCTGTGTTAGTTGATTCCATGCTGAATGAGAGTCGAGGGTATGACGTGATTGCAAAAAATTGAAACACAACCTTCAGAAGTGGAGAGGGCAGATTAAGAGAAGAAATGATTTATTCATGTTGCCTTGGTCCTGCCACATCCGGAGAACCCCAGTCATGTCTGGCAAGATGGACATATGCAAACTGTAGCCAAATCATGATGATGGAGGGCATTGTAAAAGCAAATCTTCTGAGCAGAAAGCAAGAACGGAGTGTGTCCGTGGAAGAGGGGATTTAGGCAAATGGTTATGTTGTTCTAGCAACTGAGGATAAATGGGCAAAACACTATGGGTCGGGGATGATAATAACTACAATTGATTGAGCACCTACCATGTGCCAGAAATGGTACCTATGCAACATCATCTTAAACTAAATTATCAGTACAATTCTAGAGTGTAGACTTTATTCCCCATCTGTAGGTGGTAAAAGTTAGCCTCAAGTAAGTCATGTGATTTGACCAGGGGGACAGAGTGATAGAATGAAATCTCAAATCTCTGCTGCAAGTCACCCAAGCGTTATTGACAAAACCACTCTCAAATTAACAGAAAGTAAATATGGCTCAATATAATAAAAAAATTTAAACTTGAGTTCTCCAAATATAGAATGAGTTCTTTTGGTAATGGGTTTCCCATCGTCGGAAGTGATCAAGTCAAGAATGTTTTAAAAATGACTCTGCTGGTAGTGGGAGTTGAAGTCAGTGTTTGTTGTTGTTGTTTGTTTGTTATCAAAGGAATGGGAGCCTTGATTCATAGAGAAATACCATCTGACGGGCAGTTCACAACAGAAGCTGCTGCGACACAGCTGTCAAAGCCCTGAGCTCCTAAGATGAGACAACGACTTCTGTTGAGGTTCTATTCATGCTTCAGAGTCACGCTGAAATTTCATCTTCAGGAAGTCTTCCAGATCTTCCTTGCTCTCATAAGTCATGTTTTCCCCTTTGTTGCTAAAGCATTTTGTTTATTTCTCTGCTAAGATCCACATTACATTCCCTTTTAGTTTGTACGTACCTTGGGATGCAATGTGTTGTACTGGACAGGACACTGGTATGACATAAGAAGACAATATTTTGAATTTTGCTTTTTAATCTTGAACAATTTAGTAACTCCACCAATTCTCTGTTGCTCAATCTTCAAAATCTATTGTTCAGGAGATGAAATGAGATGTAAATGAATGGGCTTATAATAGGTGCTCAACTAATACTTCCCAACTGGTTCTTGGACAGTGTCCAGCTCCTGCCTGTGCAAGAAGAAGTGATTAATAAATATGAATTGACTTAAACTGTATTCCTAAACTGAGGGAATTTTTAGTCCTTAGCTTTCCAAATACAACAGTTCTGACGAGGGATCTGCCCCCATGACTCAATCAGCTTCCAACACTGCCACATTGGAGGTCGAATTTCCACATGAGTTTTGGAGTGGACAACACATCCAGACTCCATCAGAGATCTACACCTGCTCTGCCTGCCACTTTCTGCCATGAGTAGAAGCAGCCT